>NC_090229.1:16048730-16350230 GCF_024489055.1 Chanodichthys erythropterus
GAAGAACACTGTGAGCCGAGAGAAACACAGTACTCCAGAGACATTATATTCAGCAATTATTTATTTCAGCAGTGGAAGGGGCTATGCCTGTTTTCACGAACAAAAGTGTTCTCAGTCGAGAGAGATAATTAAGTAATTAAATCACGTAGCAATGTGCCTGTTTTCAGCAAATACATGCAACACAAAGCCCTCAGGTGATGCAGCCCAGCGTAGCGTTCGATTGCGTGACTGTGAAAGGTCGGTGGGATGGCTTACAGGCTCTGCCGGACAGACAGCACACAATAATGCGGGAATTAACAGTCCCACTTTGAGGAACACAGGGATTAAAACTTCAGGTCATGGAATTTATTGCCTCCTCCCCTCCAGGTTATAGTTATATTAACATCATTGTAATTGTGCAAGCATAAGTCAATGAAACACAGTTAGCATCTAACCAGCAAAAACAATTATTTCAGTGCAAACTGATATTCGTTAAAAGACAATTAGATTTTTTTTGTAACAAAAAAGTCTTCACTGTCATTTTTTGATACATTTTTAATTCAATATAAAATAGTTGTTTATTATAGATTTAAAAAAATAATAATAATCTAGAAAGTGCCTTCGGTAGGTTTACTTCTCTCTTTATCCATGGCTTCTGATTAGGGTGTGTTCATTTGTCTGCACTTAGTTATCTTTGTCACTCCTTTCCATTAAAAACCAAATTAGCAGCAACAACAAGCAAGAAGCTGAGCCACTAACCACACAGTGATGAGACAAGTATGTCACCATGGCTTAAATCCCATCAAATGAGCTTTGTGTACCAGTGTGTATGTATATCACTGCCAATTTACTCCCTGGAGTATGACACAAGTGACGTATGTGTGTCAGAAGAAGCATACACACGAGCTTACTGCAACAAGTTGATAACAATATAATGATATATAATTAGTGCAATATGCTTTGACGCTGAACTAAACAACACACTCTACTTTAAACACAAACAGGCATAGAGTATAATGCATTACAGATTTAATTAGATAGTTCACCCGAATTTATTTTATTTATTTTGTTTACCTTTGTGTAACTCAAACCTGAAAGACAAATCAGGAAAACAACAAATCTTTAAGAATGTACTCGTCACATTTTTCAATGCAGTTAAAATGAATGGGGACTGGAGCTTTCAAGCTTCATCTGTGAAATACATAACAAAAGTTTGGGATCGGTAAGAACTTTAAATGTTTCTTTAAAAGTATCTTATGCTAACCAAAACTGCATTTATTTGATCAAAAATACAGTGAAAACTGTAATATTGTGAAATATTATTACCATTTAAAATAAATCTTTTCCATTTTATATATTTTAAAATTCCTGTGATGGCAAAGCTGAATTTTCAGCATCATTACTCCAGTCTTCAGTGTCACATGATTCTTCAGAAATCATTAATATACTAATACTAATATGCCAATAATATGCTGATGGTGCTCAAGAAACATTTCTTGTTATTATCAATGTTTTTATCAATTTTGTTGTTGTTTTGTTTTTTTGGGGGGGGTTTTGCTTCGGGGGTTTTTTTGGAAGGGGGTTTATTTGATGAAATAGAATAAAAAAAGAACAGCATTAATTGGAAATAGAAATATTTTGTAACAACATAAAAGTCCTTATTTTCATTTTCAAAAGTCCTTATTTGATCAATTTAATGCTTTTTCGCCTTAGTAAATCTCACTAATTTACTGAATTTTTGGACTGTAATAATGTACATATATTCCAAGTCTTCTGATACCATACGATAGCTTTGAGTGACTGATAATTAGTTAGCTAGTCATTCACTGATAACCTCTGGGACCACATCATTGAGTAAGTGAGCTGAAATTGAACTGAATCAGGTTGATTTGTGAACAAATCGTTCAGATTGGTTGAATGAACTGGACCAGCTGATTCATTGAATTTATCCAACTCAAACGAATTATTTGTTCATGAATTGGACATCACTTTTTCTCTCATGCAGAGCTGGAAAGTACCTGGAAACCATACTTGAGTATAATACAGATACAGCAAAAATTACTTCAGTACAAGTTACAAGTGACAAATTCCAATGACTTGACTATCTAGTTAACAGAACATATGTATTTTGTATTTTGAACATAAGTATTTTAGCCCACATACAAGTAAAAAGATGGACTAGTCATCAACACCTAAGAGACCAATAATACTAGTGAAAAAGAAGAAACCGTTGATTTGTGAGGAGGAAATAAATCATGTTTATTTTATAAAATCAAAATAAAACTGAACACCTCAATATTGCAATAAATCAAGGTCGACAAAACAGCCTCTTAAACTTACAAACACAGTCACAGTTAAGCTCAAGTGTTTAAAAAGGGCATAAGTAAACCAATATCATTCAAAAAGGTCTCGACTTCAACATAACAGATTAAAATTAAAATTAAATAGTCAAAACATCATCACCGTCTACAGCCATGTCTTCATCTCATATATGAAACATCTGTGATTCACAATTACCTGCTAATGCACTCCCATTCATGTAATGTATCCTTGACAATTTTGGGTGAGTAGGGCAAAATACACAAGATGTAGTACCTTCAATGCCCTGTAGATGTAATTTCTTTTGTATCAGAAATAAACTGCAGCAGAAAAAGTTAGGTGTAATGCAAAATGTATTGGCGTAAAGAGTACATTTACTTATTCAAAAATGTAGTGAAGTTGAGAGTAAAAGTTGCTAATATCTTTAAAACTATCTTTGTATCTTTGATACAAAGTAGCCAAAAAGATACTCAAGTACAGTAACTTATTACATTTTCTCAAATAGTTTACACCAATGCTCTCATGAATGCAGCAAGGAGAGCTAGTGTCATGATTTTCAGTTCATCACACAAACCTATTGTATGACTTTAGAAGTTTTTTAGAAATTTGTTGATACTTTTCTGTCATTATGAAGCTTAAAAAGCTCATCCTCGTTTATTTCTATTATTTAAAGTTCAACAGAAGAAAAAAAAAAAAAAAAAAGAGTATCACACAAGTTTGGAAAGACATGAGGGTGAGTAAATAATGACAGTATTTTCATTTTGTGTGAAATATTACTTTTAAAAAACATGACGGATAGACAGAATGTCAGGAGAGAGACAGACAAACAAAGGGTAACGCAAAAGAGATAAGCATGGAAAACGAGCCTGTCTGCAGCTTATCTCAACACATCAGCAACAGAAATATCTTATTTCTGTTTCATACTCTTGTCCTTTTTTTCCCTCTCACTCTCCTTTTTGTCTGCTCTCTGTGCTGTCACAGATTTCGCTTCCTGTGCCCAAAATATGAATATTTTAGAGCTAAGAAGCTTAAAGGGAACAATGAAATGGCCTGAAGTTAAATCATACCCCATTTCCAGCTTCACAGTGCAAAAGAGTGTGGCTGAGTGAGAGAGAGAGAGACTGAAGGAGAAGGAAAGCGAGGGAGGAGAATCTTTTCTGAGTGATGAATGCAGCGCAGTGTATCTCAAAGTAATGACAAAGCTTATCCTCTTTCATTGGCCTCTGTTTCTCATCTGTGAAATTTCTGGACTCTGCGGGTCACGCATCATCTAGCCCAGCATCCGTGACAACAGGCCCTTTAACAGACAAGGCTAGCAACAAGGATGGAGAAATATTACTGTGAATTGAACAAAATGCACAAAAGATGAGAAGTTTATATGGAACGAGCAAAAGTTTATACTAAGACTATTGCCACAGTATAAGAAAAAAAAACAATGGCTGTTTTGATTTTGCATCCGTTTATGTGGTTGTATCACACTAAGGCATTTCTATTTGGAAGTTTGCATGCAAAAAAAAAAGAGAGCTAGTTAAGTCCCCTCGCTACAAGAGTTCTGTATTTGTTTCTTGATTTTTTGGGGGGTATTTTAGTTTGCAGGGAATATATGTGCTCCCATTGGCATCACAAGCAGCAAATTCAGCCTCAAACCAAAATGTCTTTGATGTTTTTGACGGTGGAATCAGAACAGAAGACTTAAAAATAGAAACAGCTGCGTTTGAATCTTCATGAAAGACTTCAATGCTTTCTAAAAGAATATCACTTATTTAACTCGTGTGTGGGTTGGATCACAATGTCATGGCGTAAAATGACAACCGAATTTTCTCTTATTTCACCTCAGTCTTGATAGTCATTTTTTTTAAATCAAAGTTGCTACAAAGACCATTCAAATAAAAAAATAAAAAAGTAGGACTTTCGCAAGTAGCACTATCACTTTGACAATACTCACGATTAACTGTCACCAATATGAACAAAAGCACTAACAATTCCTCTAACAAGAGGTATAGAAGAAGAAATGCAGCCCAGCAAATTGATTTTAAAGAACCTGCTGTATGTTGAATAGTCTGGTTCAGGCGAGTGATTGTGAAGGTCATTTAAACCAAATATAGGAATAATAGCAGCAAGAAGAGACAAGCTCTGGAGGGGTGAGGGTCATCATCCCATTCAGACTCAAGAATTGAAGAGGGTTTTTTTCCCCTGAAAAATAAAATTGGTTTCTGAAGGTTATTTCTTTGTAGTGAGCAGATTAAATGAATAGAAAGTGTCTGTTATTTTCAGGGAGGAGGGGGCGTAACTGTAGAGTGCAATCAGCATTTATTGAATACCTGTGGGCTGATGATCGAGGGAAGAAGTTTCACTGTTTCGTCCGTTGAGGAGTGACTAATTTTATTAATGAAAAATTATACACCAAATAAAACCTTTTTTATATAAAGCAACACCAAATTTATTTCTTCTGTTTAGATAATTGCAAAAAGAAAGAATTTTTTTTATAAATAAAATAACATTTTAAAAAAGTGGATGTGAAAACTTATTAACAGTTTATTAAAAACACATCACATAGTGACAGAGCCATTGGTTTCTTTAATCGATAATCAATTACATTACTGTGGCAGCAAACTATACTTATGGAGTTGAAGGGGAGCGTGAACAATTTACATAACTCTGACACAAAAGAGTTCTTTGGTCAGCAAGTTCTTTGAAAATCATAAAAGGGTCTGACTAAGCTATTGACTTCTGCGAAACGGCAATGCGGTCGAAAGAACTCTGAGTCAAGGGTAAGTCAGAGAACAAAGACGAGCTTCCTTATATTAATTTGAATCTGCACTGCAGCTCTTCCCGCATAATAGACATTTAATGGCTTTCATAAAATGTACAATAAAATGTATTGGGATTTATTGACAAATGACTTGGGAAAGAGCCGGGAGTAAAGAGAAAATTATCCAGGGTATAAACAGTGACATAACTAAATTGATGTGTAAATGCTTAAATAACCAAAAGATAATTACTATTAACCCTTAAGCTGCAAGTAATGATTTCCACAAAAAGTTTTCCACTGGAAATTGAAAATAAGGAAGCAATGATTAATTCTTCTCCTAAATATGTTTAAAATTATACTCTTTAATGAAGACCTAATGTGAGTACTGTGACCATACAAAACTCAAGCAAAAGTGATTTTAGCATGTTGCTATTTGGGTTGCTAGGGTGTTTTTATTAAGGCTGGGACAATACATCGATTCTCGATACAAAGAATCTGGAGTGACTCTGATATTTTCCGATGTATCATGATTCTCTATCGAAGAGAAGAGAAGAGATGGCACTATGTGCTTTAGAAACACCCGTACTGCTTGCTTGCTTCCAGTTCCTTTACACACAGCACTTAAACCCAAAATAATCATTCATAAAGTTTGAAAATGTTGAAGGGAATTACATTGGTGTTTGCTCTGAGCTGTGTTTATATTAATCTCGCGTCATAAAAGCATTCTGAGCCAATGTGTATATTTAACCACTTATATGACTCAGTCGAACGCACGACCGTTGTCCAGCATTCTTCTTCGTGAGCATTTGAGTGTGCGGTTAAAAACTAGCCTAGAGTGCCATCTGCTGTTAAAACTAAGCTCAGAATCGATTTGAGAGAGAAAATATCAGAATCGATCCAGAATCATTGTATGGCGGATCGAGAATCACTGTATTGTCCCAGCCCTAGTTTTTATCCTTATCAAGATATTTCATAGTGTTTATCCCAAAATACTACTTTTTCCATGAAAAACGATGACTGAAATCATGAATGTAAATGTGAATAAATCTTCCCCAATTTTGTCCAAAGCTTGTCAAAAGGTATTAAAATATGGATCTGGATCACATGGTATGCTTGAAATCAGTATTAGGGTGTCACATATCACATATTATACATTTTCCCATAAAAGTAGCTGGGAAAACTTTAAAAGAGGGTTAGAAATACAGCCCGACACAGAATGAATGACACTGAAATCCATGAAATCCATCAAATCAGAGCATTGAGAAGAACATTGCTTATGGCAGAAAAACACTGAGATCCTTTGTTAACACTGAAGCCCCTATGAAAGTAACAGGAGGAAGTGAGTTATATCAATACACCTGCTGCAGAGTCACAGACAGCGAACACACATTTTATGCACACAAGATCTATCACTGGATTCATTGATGTTTGCAAGATTTGTGGCATTAAATGTTCATTAGATATTAAAAATGCATGTTTGCTGAATGCAGACCGTATATGAATAAAGTATTATAGCATTTGCCTTTCAATTATTAGACAGAACTGTTAAACAAAGACTAATGAAGACGGGAGAATGAGAGCTCATGTGCGTCTGTGCTCAGGGTTTTCAGCGCTGTCAAAATAAACACTTACCAGAAAAACTTACCAGCCAATGCCAAATATCAGCCAATAATATCGGCCTTGGCAATATATCAGCCAAACACTAGTATGAATGGATATTCATTTTGAGATTTGCTAAAGATTACATGTTGGCATGAAATTGTGTATCAAAGTGAAACTGCTTCTCAAACAAGAAAAAAGTAGGGCGGGACTTGATTTTGTCCATCGGGAATTGATTGCATGGTTGTGGTTTGCTATCGCTGTGATCTCTTGTGAGTGACAGGTCAAAAACACATCATTAGAGAAGAGATATTGTTGCAAGAGGGAGGGGAAGTTATTTTGATTACCAATTACTAGGGCACATGAACTTTAAAAAAAGAAAATAATTATGTGCATGGATGAATCATTTATAATAAACACTGCAATATTCCATTAAAAACAAGAATTGTGTATTTTGATTTCATGTTGAATTTAAGCATATCATTAAATTATTAGTGACCGTTTTAATTATTATTTAGTATAGTTTATACCACAGCTAAGTGTTCAGATGAGGTTTTGTAATTTCAGTGCACATCTAAAAGTTTAGTAGCATTTGAAAAGTGGGTTTATCACAGACTGCATCTTCCTTATGATGCTTATGAGGATCCCAGCATGCCTTCAGAAAGAGCAGAATGAATGCAGTTATATATCATATCTCAGGCTTTAAAAGAGATTGTGAGTTTGTGTGTGCCCACACTGAGAGAGTGTGCTGGCTCAAACTGCGATGAGTCATGCAGGAAGTGTAACAGCAGTATCATTAGCATGTTATCCACATCCGCCCACTCAGCCTCTCTCACACACACAGAGACACACACACACACACACGCGCACACACACACAGCTTTCAATTGTTGCAGCTGACAAACACCTCTCATTGATGATGCTAATCATTGCCCTCTGCTAAGCAGTACATCAACAAATGACACAAATGCACACACAAAATATACAAACGCAGTAGCCAAACACAAAAATGTTCCGCACCAATATGACAAAATAGCTTAAACCTCCGGCAGCCAACCTTTTATGTAGCCAGTCAAAAAAAGCACCCAAAAGTTACCCAGAGGCTCAGAAACGGATAAACCAGATAATTCTAGATGGGGAGATTCAGCTGCTGCCAACTTCCCTCAATATGGCGGGGCTCTTTACATTCATACAAAAGGTCAGAAATTCAGAGGAGAAGGAGCTTCAGAAAGTGTTAAGTTGGGGCAGCAATGTACTAAGTAGTGTCCTAAATTGAAAATTCATTAATGGAAAAGCACTATGGTAACAGGTCTTTTCACATTTTATTCTCTGAACACTGAAAACAGTAATCAAACATCAGCAGTAATGCAATGATAAAATCTGAGACCACCGTAGCCATTTATTGAGCACTGCGCTTCAGATTCAATTTAGTCTTATTGTGTTCTTTTAGACCATCTTCGCATGTCACTCATATCTAATTAACTGTGTGCAGCTTTTAATGTAAAAAGTAAAAAGAGGTATTTTCAAAACATCTAGTCAATAAGCTAAATCAAAGTTTAATCAACGCTCGGTATAAAATTAAACACAAGTGAAATTAAAAAGATAAAATCTTGCAAGAATGTATGAAGGAATTATTGAAAATTGTAATGTGGGGAAAAACTGTTGGATATTTCATATTACTCAGAATCCAATCTTTAGACAAAACTCGCTGTCAGAGCTGTCAGATCAATGGAGTGTATGCAGCTCCCTCTGCCGTGACTAAGTTCGTATGTTTCCTCCTTGCTTATATTTTTATGTACGATTTGAATTTACATAGGTTGTATAAGGTTTTTTGAGGCAGGTCTGAAAATAAATATCTAGACAAATAGCCCAGATTCACCAGGCTTTGCCAAACTGTGAGCAAAAATAGCAATGATAATTGAGAAGTCTTCAAGCTTTGGGCCAAGGCTTATTTTTACGCAGCTGCTAGCAAGTACTGCTCTCAAACAGGATGAAGATAAAGATGAAGATAAGGGCATAGATATGGATGAGGAGAAGGATAAGGTCAAGGATGAGATGAGGATAAGGAAAGAGATGAGGAAAAGGAAAAAGATGAGGAGAAGAATGAAGAGGACAAGAACAGGACTTAACAAAAAGCTTTTTCTGCTTACCAGTAGTTCAGATTAGATCAAATGGCAACATTTTAAAAAATATATATATATATATATTATTTTTTTATGAATTGCCTTGCAAATGTGTTCACACCCTTTCATTTTTTTACACATTTTATTGCTACCTTATGTTAAACTAATTTAAATTACTCTTTATTCAAATCAACACTTCGTACACCATAATGACAAGGCAAAAAAGATTTGTGACAAAAACTGATACAAGTACATTCCATAAGTAACCTTTATCTAAGTGTTTAATTGAAGCACCTTTACAGCCTCAGGTCTTTCTTTTTGGGTATGATGCGACAAGCTTTGCACATCTGCATTTGGCGATTTTCTGCCATTCTTCTCTTCAGGTCCTCTCAATCTCGGTCAGGTTGGATGGGGTCCGTCGGTTTCTCCAGAGATGTTCGATTGGGTTCAAGTTCGGGCTCTGGCTGGGCTGCTCAAGAACATTCACCGTGTTGTCCATAAGCCACTCCTGCATTGTCTTAACTGTGGGTCATTGTCCCGTTGGAAGATGAACCTTCTGCCCTGTCCAAGGTTCTGAATGCTTCGGACTAGGTTTTCATTAAGGCTATCTCTATTTTGCTGCACTGAGCTTTCCTTCTACTCTAATGAGTCCCCCAGTCTCTGGTGCTGAAAAATACCCTCAAAAGCATGATGCTGCTACCACCACACTTTACTGTTGGGATGATATTCTGCAGGTGATGAGCTGTGCCTGGTTTCTTTCATACATGATGCTTGGAACTGAGGTTCATCAGACCAGGGAATCTTGTTTCTCACAGTCAGAGAGTTCTTTAGGTGCTTTTTTGCAAATTTCAAGTGGGTTTTCATGTCTCTACATGAGGAGAGGCTTGAGTCTGGCCACTCTGCAATTAAGCCCAGATATGTGGAATGTTGCAGTAATGTTAATCCTGTAAGTTTCTCCCATCTCTATATATGATCATGGAGCTCAACCAGAGTGACCATCAGCTTCTTGGTCACCACTCTAACCAAGGCCCTTCTCCATTGATTACTCAGGTTGGCAAGGAGGCCAGCTCTAGGAAGAGTCCAAATTGGTTTGAAATTGACGCCATTGTTAATATTTACACCTGAGCAGGTAAAACTCATGGTTATGGTAAGAGGCATGATATTTCTGGAACATGCTCTAAGGGGTTTGTCAATCATAACACACAGGGGCGAGCTAAACAATTAGAGCACATTTCATATTTCAGAATGCTGGCTTTCATTGAAGCAGAAACTAAAAGGCACATTCAAGCCAGACTGGGAAGAGAGGTGCTGTAATAATGTAAAATATGTGTAAAATAAGTGACAGTTCCATCAACTGACCCGAAACTCTCTCACATGTCCCTGGACCAACCGATCACCCTTATGGTTGAATTGGGGTAGCTGAGCCAATCATAAACCCACATTAATCTTTTCAAGAAGTCTAAATACATTTCAAGCACCTAAACTAGCATTGAACACGTACACAGTATTTAAGTTGAAACCCTGGGTTCACACTATGTGGATCAATACTATAGAAAACATCAATTTCCTTTTTCCTTCACCTACCCAGATATACACACCTCTGACAGTTGGGGGTTTCATACATCTTTCACAGAGTGAGATGTGTTCAGAGCGTCAACAATATCCTGATGACAATGCATTGAGAGTCACACTCTCTAAAGGTCAACCACCCACATGAGGGCCAATTAGAGCCTGCTGTCAACTGCTATCACATGTGAATTATCACCTCAGAACTGCAGAGAAGTGACGTCAGACGAAGAGAGGGCACAGATTTTGATGAATATTCCCTCCTCCATTTGCTCATACTATTTATCTTGATTTCCCTTTTTGTTTTCTGTAACCACTGTATCCATCTTTCTTGTTAACACAATGAAGAAAGTGCACCTTTTTTTATTCAAAGCTGCTTGCCAATCACAAATGATGGATTCATCTAATCACCTCTGACCCTGCTAAAGAGCCTCTCATGTACAGTAAATCTTTGAGCTGGAGGTCACCTGTCTGACTCATTCATCACATTTGTTTTTTGGTTTTTTTTTCTGAATAAATCAGAGATTAATAGGTGCTGATTATGAGAACACTTGACCTACGATGAGGACAAAAACAATGAATTATTGATTGATCATATTGAAATCCCACATGTCTCTGTCAGATTTGGTATTTCAGTGACAAAGGAATTTAAAAAACACAGTACTTTATAAAGAAATCACAGCAAACATTAATTTGATATTTTATATAATATTAATACTTAAGAATATATTATTGTTATTATTATTATTATTATTAGCAAACACTAATTCACACTGATTTTTATTTATTTTCATAGAAATTTTCTATAATTAATAAAGAAATACCAGTGCTTATAAGCAGCAAAAGAGTAGTGTTAAAGTTATGCATAGGTAAAGATTTTGAATGCTGAACATTCAGCAACTGTGCAAGTCAATAAGAGAGTTTCAATCTTAAAGGATTAGTCCACTTTCAAATAAAATGTTCCTGATAATTTACTCAATAAGGGTCTTATCTAGAGAAACGATCTGTCATTTTCGAAAAAAAAAAATGTAAATGTATATGCTTTATATAAACAAATGTTTGCCTTTGTAAGTGCTTCCACCAAAAGCGCATTTTCGTATTCTTCAAAAAGCTTACGCTGTATGTCCTACGCCTTCCCTATTCTATTTACAGAACGAACGCAGCGGCAGTTACATTTTTTCCCCCCAAGTAGAATAGGGAAGGCATAGGATATACAGCGTAAACTTTTTGAAGAATACGAAAATGCGGTTTTGGTGGAAGCACTTACTTATTCCTTGTCTGGTATCATTTAAAGCCCTCTGAAGCTGCACTGAAACTGTAATTTTGACATTCAACCATCTGGAGGCCATTGAAGTCCATTATATGGAGAAAAATCCTGGAATGTTTTCATCAAAAACCTTAATTTCTTTTTGACTGACTGAAGAAAGAAAGACATGAACATCTTGGATGACATGGGGGTGAGTAAATTATCAGGAAAATCTTATTTGAAAGTGGACTAATCCTTAAAATTTTGGTCTATACTGTAAGAGTTTGAGGGTGAATTAATAGCCGAAGTTTAATACAGTATCTGGATTTAAAGAAACACTGCCCAGAATGTCTGACAATGGCAAATATCAATACAGTACTGCCTTGCAAGCACTACAATAAAAAGTACTAAAATATTTCGAGTAGGGCTGCACGATTAATCGCATGTGTTTGTCATGCGTGTCTCATCAGTAAAGCCGGTTCTGTGATTAGCGGTAAATGTCCATCACCTGCTTTCAAATGGAACGGCACTTAATATACAGAGCCGTAGTTCGCGGACAAGCTACGCAATATCGCGTTCATAATCGAAGGCGATTCATCTGCGATTATGAACGCGATATTGCGTAGCTTGTCTGCGAACTACGGCTCTGTATATTAAGTGCCGCTCCATTTGAAAGCAGGTGATGGACATTTACCGCTAATCACAGAACCGGCTTTACTGATGAGACACGCATGACAATCTCATGGGATTAATCGTGCAGCCCTAATTTCAAGTACTGTTATATTATCATAAATGCACCAACATAAAGAGGCTCACTTCAACATGACAACAAGTGACGTCCTATGAGCTGATTTTAGCTCAGCTAAAATAGTTCATCTGACATTCCACTGACACTGCAGGGAAAGTGACACAACCTGAGCACAATTAAAACAGGCTCTTGTGTAAAGTACTGTAGGTGCGTATGTCTGTCTAGGTTTTTAAAGCTGTATTTGGGACACCTGATTAAAGAATGCTGAAAGTTTTTTTCTGCCTCACACCATAAACACACAGAGAAGCATCACCATGAAAGGATGAGAAACAAAAGGTTTGTCACAAACCGTCGAAAATGACATTGTTATCAATTTCCACTACTTCAATTTTTCCCCTCTTGTCCGTCTACTGTTATCTCTCTCTTTCAGTTTAAGGGATGACCAAAGCGGTGTGTCTGCAGTGTGTAAATAATTGCAAACGCATGAGTGCATCTGTCAAACATGGTTACCGGGGTCCACACAGCAGCACACACTCACACACACACACACACACACACACACACACACACACAAGACTGCAGACAGGCTTCACAGATCCACACAGCATGAAATACAACCACACTAGAATACAGAGCACCATCTTATAGAAACTGCACTGCTCCCTTCCCACAGTGCAAAGTGTCCCTGTGAGAGGGGAGAAGAAATTTCTGTAATAAGACTTCTCACTCAAGGCTGAGTGCTCATGGAGAGGCCACGGACCACAGCTTCAAATCAAACTAATTACTAATTTGTGCTCATTTGCTGACACTTTCCATCCAAAGTGACTTGTATCATGTCTTAATTAAGCGTGACACAAAGCATCAAGTGATAAACAACATGTCTGTCAGCAATAGATCTCTTTCAGAGGTAAATAACATCTCTTTCAGCAAGACTTTCAGTGAATAATGACGTACATTGAAGTGCATTATGTTCCACAGAAGAAAAACCATGCAGGTTTCTAAAAACATGATGAATTTTCAGCTCTCATTACTCCAGTCTTCAGTCTAACATGATCCTCCATAAATCATTTTAATTTACAGATTTAGTGCTCAAGAAACCTTTCTTAATAAACATCATAATAATTTCATATTATTATTATAAATGTTCTTTACGGTCACTTTTGATCAATTTAATGCATCTTTGCTGAATAAAATTATTAATTTCTTTGAAATAAAATAAAAACTTTTGAATGGTACTGTAGGTTCAAAAGTCAACAGCATTGCCTGTCAAAACACCGGTTATGGCTCTTAACCTTTCAATTACCAGCCTCGACCACTAACAACTAGGCTGTATCGACCCACCATACCCAAACATCTCTATCATCTGAAGTTTTTGAGCTTTCCACTTACTTTGATCATTTAGATCTTTGTAATGGAAAAACAGGAGCAGATGGTGTTTGTGACTGTAGAGAATGTTGGTAGATTTATAATGTATATGTGAGGCTGATCAGAGAGAGACAATGCAACTCTAATCTGAGAAATCTGGAACACTAAAGTCTGTAGAACGGTCTACATTCAAATATAAAACCATCAAACTGTGCCAATGAAATCAACAATGATTTCCATTGCAGATTACTTTTTTCAGACTGTGTTTAGAGTAGGGATTTGCGCAATGAGTAACTTCATTAACATTTAAATGGAAATTTTGCAAACAACTAGTTTATAAGTTAATGTGCAAAAAAAAAAAAAATGTAAATGGCTAGTATTTTCAAGTCGACTTGCAGCAGCAGTACTGTTAAATCATCTGGTCGATTAGTCCCACACATTCCTAGTTCAGATCACCTGTACATTTTCTGAAGCACTGAAGGCAATACCCTATAAAGTCCATTATATTTTGTTTTTTTATTTCAGTATTTCAAAAGTGTTGCGTAACCAATGAGGTTCATTCTCGTGTGTGACAGAGCATGTTTGAGCTCCCAGAAGAGGTTTGTTTTTCACACGTCATTCAGGTTTGGTTGAGCTTCTGTTTATGTTCGCTGATCAATGTTTTTATGTTAGTAAAAACCTAAATTAAATCTGTTCATCACAAAGAGCGTTGAGTCTCTTCAGAAAATTTGGATTAAACCGCTCAATTCATATGGATTAGTTTTCCAATCTCTTTATGGTCTTTTTGAAGCATCAAAGTTTGAATTGCGTAGACTGTCTATGGAAGGACCGAAAGCTCTCAGATTTCATCAAAATGATCTTCATTTGCGTTACAAAGATGGACGAAAGTTTTACGGGTTTGGAATGACATGAGGGTGAGTAATTAATGACAGAATTTTTATTTTTGGATGAACTAATCCTTTAAGGAGGAGTCATATATAAAAAAAATACATACTGAATTTACATACGCAAATGGCCTAAACGTTTGGTTGGAGTCATAGCTTACTGTATTCTGGCAGTCTCTGTTGAGCAGCTGGAGCAGGTCAGATTCGAAGACCTCCACGGAGGGGAAGAGTGCCACACGTAGGCCCTCCAACACACACGAGAAGCTCTTCAGCAGACGAGGCTTCCGCAGCGCATCTGCGGCAACAGAGATGGAGTGAATATAACATTAACATTGTACTCATTTCCTGCATGCACAGCCAATTCCATCCAGCCATTTTATTATTTTCCTTTATATTTAATGGCTATTCATTTTTTACAACATTGTAGCAACAAAGGAATTAATTAGACAGTAAAAATTTATTTATCATCACACTTCAGAATGCCAAGATCCTCTTACTCATGGCAATCAATTCAAATATGAAAAAAAAAAAAAAAAAACAGAACAAGTGCACGGGATAACAAACTATTGAGCGATGCACAAGAGAGCTCAATGTGTTCCAGAAGCTGGGAAAAATCCATGCAGTTGAGGCCAATGTAATGGAGCTCCATGTGGCCCAAATTCCTCTTCTGATTTAAAAAAGAATTAGGACCAATGATAATTTGTCAGTTGGAGTATGTGTCTGGCTGCAGCATCACAGGCACATTTCCTCCAGCTGAGATCTTTGGCTGGCCCCATTTCCGCTCTCAGTGGGGGTCTCGCTGAGGAGCGTTTCAAACATTGTCTATTGAGAAAGTCTTCTGCATATCTAAGCCAATGCACCCACTTTTGTTTCTTTTTTGTAAAAATAAAAATCTAGCTCACGTACCCACAGGGGTCTAAGCAACTCTATAATGGATTCAAAAATCATTTGAGTGATATAAAAATGGTCACATCACGCACTTGTGATTGTCAAGATGTGCCTGGTCCGCCTCAGCACATCCAAACTTGCTCAACTTACAGCGATGATAACCTGCCCTCTTTGAAAAACTCACCCTTGATGTTTTATTTAGACATCCCAGAGAAATATGATGAAAAATAAAAATGCAATAAAATAAACCATTCACGTAGAGAAAGGTTAAGTGAATCACCCTCCATAATTCATTTTAAGATAAACATTTGTTATACAGTATTAACCCCCAAGCTAACTTTAGTTTCTATAATTGATGTGCATTCCCCAGTGAAAGCTGTCTATAAATCAGATTCTTCTTAGAAGTATTGGACTTGAATCATCATGTATCATGTAAATATTCATTTCAAAGCACAATGATTTTTGAAGTGAAATCTAATCTGGAATGTAGGAAGATTTTATACTAATATTTTGTGAGGTACACAAAGATTTTTAATATTTTTAATAAGCCTCTTATGCTCACCAAGGCCATATTTATTTGATAAAAAATACAGTAAAATCAGTAATATTGTGAAATTGTAATTTATTCCTGAACATTTCTTATTACTATCAATGCTGTAAAAAGCTATGCTGCTCAAAAATTCTGTGGAAACCATGATACATTTAAGGATTTTGTTTGATTTGATGAATAAAAAGTTTAAGAGAAAAGCATTTATTTGGAATAAATTACATTTTGCCACTAGGACATATATATATATATATATATATATATATTATATATATTTAATTAAAAATCAGTGCATCTCAAAGTACCACTTTTCAATTTAAATCAGAATTCAAAATCTGTCAATTGCTGCTTCGTGTGAGAAAAAGAACAAAAACAGTGGGTTTTTTAACATTTGCAAATTACTTACCGAGTTAAAAATAATAACTGAACCAATCTGACTCATGAACAAAACATTCAGACAGATTTTGTTTGCTGGATTTATTTCAAAAACAAGACTTTGCTACTTTTTTATGATCTCTCCCCAAGCAGAGCTCTGACAGATCAAGATTTTTAGTGAACAACCACCTACATTTGGGTCTGTTTATCACAAAAGGTTATCATATGGTGTGTGTGTGTGTGTAATAATGCATAGGTTGCTGTGGCAGCAGACAGCAGGCCCGCTGGTTTGAATGAGTCACAACCAGGAGAGTTTCACTTTCACGGATCACTCAGCCATACACAAACACAGTCTATCACGGTTTAGCTTTAACACACTCAACACAGTCTGCCACTATCAAAGCTAGGCCCGGAGAGCTCCAACGCACTCAGACATTTACTGTACACACAGTCTGTTACCTCAAACACACTGCACAATCACTCTACACTCAACCACACAAACACACACACCAAACCAGGCTTATCTGTGCAGCAGCACTGAGGCCTGACAGCCAAACAAGTGCAGCATCGTCAGGACATTACAGCATACAAACACTCCAACACTGCAGCCGAAGAGAGATGCGCTACAGAAGGTCTGATAGGTGATTGCTCTACAGAAGAGAATGGAGGAAATTCAATGTGCCTCTTAAACATCTCATGTTTGCTATTTTTTGTATAGTCATGCGTGCTGTGTAATTTAAAGTTTAGGATACTGCATTTCTCTACTGCAGAAGTTCTTGGTGCCAGCCCGAACCCCAGCCTGGGTGCCAGCCCGAACCCCGCCCACAACATTTTTTGGACGGGAAGTTCGGTCTGGACTCGATCCATTTAGGAGTAATTATGCTCGGCTCCCAGAAGGCCGAGCCAATCAAATTGCCAGGGCGGGCTTTAATCGATGATGGACAGGCTATCTGCGGTTACGTAACCACCCACGTCATCAAAGAGCGCTTGGGTTGAATTGGTTTTCACCAACGATGACTGCAGCTGGAGAAGTAAGATGTTTAGATTCCGCTATCACGTCTGTAATAAAAGAAATCGACAGCGCATTAATTCTAAAAGACGAACAAAGAACCGCAATCAAGGCATTTGTCGATGGGAGAGATGTGTTTGCTGTCCTTCCAACTGGATTCGGCAAAGGTTTAAGTACAAGTTCAACATACGTCACTTACTGCGTTGCTCTGATTGGTTGTAGGTCTATCCAATTGAGTGCAGAGTTGTTGTTTTTTACTGGTTCAGTTAAAACACGCCCCATAATTCAAGTGCAATGGAGCAGTATCAGACTCACATTCTGCCTAGAATATGAGTATGACGAAGTCAGGCTAAATCTTTCCATAAATATAATGTATTTCACAACTTCACACTTTTGCATTCTCAGTAATTATATTGTTATTTTTCGTAGCTTGAAGTTACACATATTATCTACCTTATTAAAGATGTGTACATTCAACACTTAAAAAATTTAATTTTAGATTAAAACTTTTTAATTTAAATTGGTTTACCACTTTTATTCAACTTATAGCTTTTCTGCAGCCCTATTAAATAGACCTGAGGTGTGACAAATTAATTTTAAAAAGTTAAAATATGCCATGCGGTCTTTCAATTAATATGAGGAGGTGATAAAAATGTCTCGTAGAATAATTAAACAAATGAAAAAAAGTGTTTTTTCAAGTTGTTGAAAGTAGTAGATGTACAGAATTTCACACTGTTACTACTCAGTTACAGTTTAGACATTTTTGGCTGTAAAATGATTCATTATTAAGAATAATTATTATCCATTGGTTATAGATAAATGGTAAATTAAAAATAGGTAAATGCTCAATTAAATCAGCACTTTCACACTGACTCTGCTGTTAGTACCCAATTACATATTAGATATTTTTATTATGGCTGGCAATAGGCAATGACTAAATATTAAAGGTGCCATTGAACGTTTTTTTACAAAATGTAATATAAGTCTAAGGTGTCCTCTGAATGTGTCTGTGAAGTTTCAGCTCAAAATAAGCCCTTTAATTGCTCGCGCTCTCCGCCCCCTCCCGAGCTCTCGACTCTATCATTGCATAAACAAAGTTCACACAGCTAATATAACCCTCAAAATGGATCTTTACAAAGTGTTCGTCATGCATGCTGCATGCATACATCGGATTATGTGAGTATTGTATTTATTTGGATGTTTACATGTTTACATGAGTTTGAGGCTATGCTCTGTGGCTAACGGCTAATGCTACACTGTTGGAGAGATTTATAAAGAATGAAGTTGTGTTTATGAATTATACAGACTTCAAGTGTTTAAAAATGAAAATAATGATGGCTCTCTTGTCTCCATGAATACAGTAAGAAACAATGGTAACTTTAACCACATTTAACAGTACATTAACAACATGCTAACGAAACATTTAAAAAGACAGTTTACAAATATCACAAAAAATATCATGTTATCATGGATCATGCCAGTTATTATTGCTCCATCTGCCATTTTTCACTATTGTTCTTGCTTGCTTACCTAGTCTGATGATTCAGCTGTGCACAGATCCAGACGTTAATACTGGCTGCCCTTGTCTAATGCCTTGAACATGAGCTGACATATGCAAATATTGGGGTCATACATATTAATGATCCCGACTGTTACGTAACAGTCGGTGTTATGTTGAGATTCGCCTGTTCTTCTGAGGTCTTTTAAACAAATTAGCTTTATATAAGAATGAGGAAACAATGGAGTTTGAGACTCACTGTATGTCATTTCCATGTACTGAACTCTTGTCATTTAACTATGCAAAGATAAATTAAAATTTAAATTCTAGGGCACCTTTAATATTAATTATTACCTTGGCTGTCAATAGGCAGTGACTAACTATTACCTATTGATAAAATAGGTAAATAATACATTAAATACTTTCAAAATGACTCTGCTGTTACAACCCGAAAAGTTGGGACGTTTTTTAAATTTGAATAAAATGAAAACTAAAAGACTTTCAAATCACATGAGCAAATATTTTATTCACAATAGAACATAGATAACATAACAAATGTTTAAATGGAGATTGGAGATTGTTAAATAGAATTTTACACTTTTATCCACTAAATGAGCAACAAATGGCTGAAAAAGCAAGAAATTTTGAAAATATTCAGCTAGGAGAACATCTAGCAACTAATTAAGTTAATAGATATCAGGTCTGTAACATGATTAGCTATAAAAGGGATGTCTTAAAGAGGCAGAGTCTCTCAGAAGTAAAGATGGACAGAGGCTCTCTAATCTGTGATATAGTGCGTAAAAAGATTGTGAAATACTTTAAAAACAATGTTCTTTAATGTCAAATTGCAAATCTCATCATTACAGTGCACAACATTATCAAAAGGTTCAGAGAAACTGGAGAAATCTCTGTGCGTACGGGACAAGGCCGAAGACCTTTATTGGAAGTTCATGGTCTTCGGGCCCTCAGACGACACTGCATCATCTAACGGCATCACTGTATCAATGACATTACTAAATGGGCCCAGGACAGGGTTTATGCAGGTTTCAATTTAAGACCTACATGACGCATTACCAAAAAATATTCAAATCAAAGAAATTCTGAAAAAATCTTTTTATTTCAATGAATTCAGTCATTGAAAAAGCATTAATTTAATTTACAGATAAAGTAATCACATTAGTAACCTTCCACACACATCAATGTGCCAAATGCCCAAAACCTTAGGCCCAAAATGAAAATAGGCTAAAACAAACTTGCCCTCAAATAGAATAGATTTCATCTCATATTTATTTACATTACAAAACAGCATATTAATAGCCTAATAAAGATTGAACAGGCTACTCCAACCCATGTAACAACCAATGTAGCACACACACACACACACACACACACACACTCACACCAGATAATCCATTTTAGATAGATAGATACTTACCTCGGGATAATTAGAGTATCTATCTAACATGGATTATCTGATATATGTATGTGTGTGTGTGTGTGTGTGTGTCCCGCACTGTCCCATGAACTGTAAGCCCAGGTACCTCGACTTAACAATTCATTGTTCCAGAACAATGGTCCTGGTGGTCTGATTTTGGCTTTCATTGAACGTTACGACATACGGCCCGGTAAGAGTACGAATCAATTCCCTCTTTATAAACTCCCCCAATCCAAATCTCGCCATAAGCGATCTTGTTGGGCCCGCAAGAGAACTGCTTCGCGATTACTGAATCAGGGAACATCACTTGGAAGAGATCGCTAATCTCACTGTTGCTATTAAATGAGTGGTGTTTTTTTAGTCACCGTGTGTAGTATACAAATCACCTCGGCTTTCGATGTGTCAGTCGCTCCAAAAGTACCCCGAAGGTTGTTCGACGGAGCTGTGATGATATTGCACTGGAGACCGGAGGGACAGGCATTGAGGAGGACGACGGCAGTGGTGAGGCTAATTGGCCGAGTCCGCTGAAGGGATTTTGCGGCTAGCTTGTGTTTCTCCGCTCTGGCGTGTGACTCCAGCGCCTTTACACCGCTTCACACCCAGACTCTCTAACTGATTTTTTTTTTCTTCAAAGGTTGCAGTGAGCCTCGTACCGGGAGCTGGGTACCGCTTGTAACCAACAGCAGAAATCGCTGTGATCTAGCCATGTCTCGTTGAAAGTACACTTTCCCATTTTCCACACATAGCCGAACTTTAACAAACTCTGAGGAGACGCAGACGTATTTCGTGGGCAGGTATTGCATTTATCACGGGATTTGTAGTTTTATCACCGCGTATACCAACACCAATATACCCCAGAAAGAACTACGACTCGCTACTTTTTTGCTACTTTGTAATAACTTTCAGCAGGTAGCATTTCTGGAAATGGGTAAAAAAAATTAAGACCTGACTAAATGAAATTTAAGACCTCGGATGAAAATCTGGCCGTTTTTAAGACTTTTTAAGGCCTTAAATTTAAAGTTCAGAATTTTAGACTTTTTAAGACTTTTTAAGACCCCGCGGAAACCCTGCAGGAATACTTCCAGAAACCACTGTCAGTAAACACAATCCACCGTGCCATCTACAGATGCCAACTAAAGCTCTATCATGCAAAAAGGAAGCCATATGTGAATATGGCCCAGAAGCACCGTTGTGTCCTGTGGGCCAAGGCTCATTTAAAATGGACTGTTTCAAAGTGGAAAAGTGTTCTATGTTCAGACAAGTCCAATCTGACATTCTTGTTGGAAATCACGTACGCCGTGGCCTCTGGACTAAAGAGGAGGGAGACCTTCCAGTGTTTTATCAGCGTTCACTTCAAAAGCCAGCATCTCTGATGGTATGGGGGTGCATAAGTGCATACGGTTTGGGCAGCTTGCATGTTTTGGAAGGCACTATGAACGTTGAAAGGTATATAAAGGTTTCCAGACGACGTCTATTTCAGGGAAGGCATTGTGTATTTCAGCAGGACAATGCAAAACCACATTCTGCAGCTATTACAACAGCATGGCTTTGTCGTAGAAGAGTCTGGGTGCGGAATTGGCCTGCCTGCAGTCCAGATCTTTCACCTATAGAGAACATTTGGCGCATCATTAAATGGAAAATACGTCAAAGACGACCACAAACTCTTCAGCGGCTGGAAACCTACATCAGGCAAGAATGTGACCAAATTCCAACACCAAAACTCACACATAAAATCATTACCTGGATGCCCAAATGTCTTCAAACTGTTTTGAAAAGAAGAGGAGATGCTACACCATGGTAAACATGCCCCCGTCCCAACTATTTTGAGACCTGTAGCAGGCATCACATTTGAAATGAGCTCATTTTGTGCATAAAATTGTAAAATTTCTCAGTTTCAACATTTGTTATGTTATCTATGTTCTATTGTGAATAAAATATTGACTCATTTGATTTGAAAGTCTTTTAGTTTTCATTTTATTCAAATTTAAAAAATGTCCCAACTTTTCCGGAATTCAGGTTGTACAACCCAATTACATATTAGACATTTTTATAATGGCTGTCAATAGGCAATGGCAAACTATTATGATTATTTATTATCTTAGCTGTCAATAGGCAATGATCAATTATTACCAATTGATAAAATAGCTAAATAACAAATCAAATACTTTCACACTGACTCTGCTGTTTCAACCCAATTACATATTAGACATTTTTATGGATGTCGATAGGTATTATTTCAAATTAATTGTTGACAGTAATAAATATGTAAATAATAAATTAATTAAATACTAAATACTAATTTTAACATTGTTCATCACATTTAATTTATCTGAACCTCTCCTGGGAAACCCTCTTCTCTACATAGAACAGCAGAACCTTTCTCAAGCATTAAGTATGTATGTTAACCCACATTTTAAACTAGCTTTAAAAATTGGTGGGTGTCACTGAACAATGTTATGATCAATGATGTACTAAGACTACTGGGAAATTGAAGGTGATTTTTCACTTAGATACAGGCGGCTAGTGAAATTTGGCTTTTATAACACCCACTCAAGAAAAGTTTATAATCAGATGGAATATATTGCTTTTGAATCTTGCAATGAAATGCTTTGAATCATGTCTTATTAACCGTATTAACAGTCAGGGGGAAACATCTTTCTTTCTCTACTTTCAGTCTGTGTGGAGGCCCAGGAGGATGCAGAATATAACACTCAAACATTTCAGATGCAGTTCAAAGAGAAACCTGCTCCAGAGGAATCCCATTCCTACATCTGCTCATCGGTTTATAATGAGGGCGAGAGAGAGAGAAATATCACTGTGGAATAATTCTCTAATTTCCTGCGTCCCTCTATGGATCTAAACTGCAGTCGTGGGTCATGCTCCCTGTGAGATATTTGAAGTGCTAGAGGATTAGCCAGACGTTTTGCTCAACTTCCAATCCCTTCTCCTCTGTGAAACCCACCACAGTTCATTACTATTGTTCATAAAGTCTGTCTTTACCCACCCCTGAAAGCAGCTCAGAACAAAAATCCAAAAAGAGACGAGTCATGAGCACAGTGCTGCGAGTCGGAAAACTTGTGAAAAGGCTCAAATGTTTCTGCTTCAAGGTCTCATTTATGATCTGGTTTGGCATGAAGCGATTCTGAAGCTAATCAAGGGAATGTCCTGAGAAACAGGGAGCGCTCTTTAGTGAGGCTTCTAGAGTTCCTTCTGCTGTCTCCATGGCAACACACATTCTCTCATTACAGATGAGCAGTCATCAAATGCCATTTGATTGTTTTATAACTGTAGTGAACATCAAGCACATTAAAGCCTTTTCTCTTTATTCTCATTCTAACGATAAACTGAGAGGTGGCATTGTGAGTAATCCTACCTGTGCCTGTGTCCGTGGAGAACACCACACCAGGGATGCAGTCATGTCCAGATACTAAAATGTTTGGTGGGAGGAGGTGCATGATGGGAGTGAGAGCTGGGTGTGGCTGTATGGAGTAGAGCAGCTGAGAGCCGTCCATCACTGATAATACAGCATTCACTACAGAGAGAAATAGAAAGTGTCATTATTACTGTTGAACTTTACAGGAAGATGCCACAATTCTAGATTTTCACATTTTCTAAGAGTGTAAAACTCACCACCACATTGCAAAGGAGTTGCTAAGTGGTTCATAAGGTGTTCTGAGTGTTGCTATTCTTGGTGGTTGCTAGGTGTTACTTACTGCAATAGATACAGTCAGAATAACACATAGAATAAGGGAAAAAAAATCCCTGTTACCATAAGCCGTGTTTCCGAACTTTCCCCAGGAACTAGGAACTTTGGGGTGGCACTTAGTGTGTTTCAACCACAGGAACCAGGGTCTAAATGAAGTTCCGGGTACAAAAAAATCCCCCTCAGAAAGTATGCGAGGAACTTTTGGGGGTGGGACTTGGGTGCTGAACATGCTGATTGGTTGAGTTCACACAGCATTTTGATTGGTTGAGTTCATGCAGCATTTTATTTCAACCATCGTTTTTAAAAGTCTGTTGTGGTGCGTGCAGTAAGAGTTATTTGCTATTCAAATCAACAATGGAGTTTAAAAAATACGGCCACTGGACCGACGAAGTTCAGGCTTTATTAAGCTTATATGTGGAGGACGAAATCCTGTGGGAACTGGAAAGTCGTGCGCAGTCCTACGTCACTAGACTATCTTCACGGTACTTTAGACCGCTATGGAAACATAGCTAGCAATAGGTCTGGGGGGAAAAAAGTTCCTGGGAAAAATTTGCTTCTGGGACAAATTGTTCCGGGTAATGTAGCTGGAGACGCGGCTATAATTATTCATTCCAATGAGAAAAATTAGCTATAAAAATTAAAAAAAATAAAATAAATAAATCATACACAAATAATAAAACAGTTTATTTAAGTTAAATACTTTACCATTTTAAGGTTTGGGGGTGTTAAGTTTTTTTTTTTTTTTTTTTTTTTAAACAAAGAACAGTAATATTGTGAAATATTAAAATTTACAATAACTGTTTTATGTTTTAACTAGTGCTGTCAACGTTAAAGCATGCAAATAATTTTATTCCAGTTAATGCATTAAAAATATTAACACAATTAACCTAGCATCCATTTTTTCCTGTCATCCTTTGTCCAGCATTACAATATATGATCACGCTCTTAAGCCCTATTCGAACAGGATTAGTTTTACATGGGGATGTGGCATAAAGTAATTTTACCTCAGGGCGTCTGTAAAATTAATTGGCCAATTCGCACTGGACAAGACATCTCAGTAAAACTAGCAGAAGTGGGAGGGGTAACTCAATTTACACACCGCCATCACCTCCCTGTCGTCATGTGGTAATGCGTTGCTTCCTGATACCATGTGCGCAAACACATAATCTAAATATATAAACTATATATAAGTTGGGTCCGGTCAAACGATTTATTAATTAAATTCTGATTGTATTATGATGTAATATGCACATTAGTTTTGTGCCTCTGACAATTGCTTCGATCTTCTTTTTGCTCTGAATGGTATAGAAAATACTTGATGTTTGCTACAGACTTGTCCCACCACCTACAACACAAATGAATGTTTCTTCAAGTGCTTCCATGCTTGAAAAATGTGCAGAAAACTACTTTTAAACAGGAAATGACTGTTTAAATAAATGTGAATGAAATGTCACACACACGACGCACAGAAAGACACGCGCCAGTATCGTGCATATGGAGGGCGCGCCAGAATCGAGTTCTCTGTCACGCTTGAACGAACAATAATACACACAATAATGACAAAAATGTCCGTTTTGTTGAGTATCCTCATAAGAGCAGCCTTGAATGAGTTAAATAAAGTCTTAAATGAAAGTAAAGAGTTGTGAGAAAGTGGGACTCGTGTGAGATCCACATCATGTGTGGTGGCTCTTAAAGGGACAGCAACCATTGAAGATAATGAAAGAACAAATGTAACAGAGAAAATTAATCACTGCTCTTGACTAAAAAACTTTTGTAGCTTTAATGATTAATCTATATTTAGGCTATAAATTATGCAGAGCAGACTGTTTGGTAACTTTATTCAATTTCTGTATTTTTCCTAAATATGACATTTATTATGTGCTTATGTGATGATTGTTCTTAGTTCTAAGTTTACTTAAATAAGAAGTTGTTATATTTTTGAAGCCTAATAAATGTAAAAAAAAAAAAAAAAAATGACATAGCTTTCAATTACACTGTAATGTCGAACGGCTATAATTCATGTTTAAAATTGTGGAAAAAATTAATTTCATCGAGACATCAGTAGCTGTAGGCTATTAGTATCAGTGATACTGGCCTTCATTCATTAAAAGATGCCATTAAACAAGTATTTAAATATACTGTCTTTATGTTGTTTCTTTGTGTTGTTTTAATTTGGAGATTAACTGTGAAATGATTACATTTTAAAATATATTAAAAACACATAAAAACCTAAGTGTTTTTAATTGCAATTAATCACGATTAAATCACAGAAAAAATGTGTGATTAATTGGTTTAATTTTAATAATCGATTGACAGCACTAGTTTTAACATATTTCAAAATATAAATAATTCCTATGATGGGAAAGCTGAAGTTTCAGCAGTCACTACTCCACTCTTCAGTGTCACATGATCCTCCACAAATCATTATAATATACTGATTTGGTGCTCAAATTATTATCAATATTGAAAAAAGCTGTTTTGCTTTCCATTTAAGATTCTGATAAACAGAAAATTAAAAACAACTGCATTTATTTGAAAGATTGTTTTACTGTCTTTTGTCACATTTAATAAAAGTAATGCACCCTTGCTAAATAAAGCAATCAATTTATTTACAAAAAAAAAAAAAATTACTAAGCCCAAGTGTTTGAAATATTCCGAAAAACGAATTTGCAATATATAGTAGTAGGACTAGTAATAAATAGTCATCATTGGCAGGTGTGCTGAAAAGTTAAGTTTGGATTCTGATTTCATACTAGATCCCATACTAGAATCTATTTGCCTTCAGTCCCTACTTCACTGTTAGTTTATGGGATTTTATTTCCCAGTTTATCATCCTCTTTTCAGCTAATTATAAGTCTAAAAAGTAACAGCATATCTCTTCTAAACAAGCCACACAATTTGAGGTACAGTATTGTTTATGACTATAGCTCAAACGGTGCGGGACAAATTACACACTTAAGTTAACATCTAAAGTATGAGCAATAATAATAGTTATGCTTGCCTTAGCAAGCACCACTAAAATCTATAAACGGATCAAAAGCGGGATACTGTCAAACCCCACAGCACAGAAAAATCTAGATTTATATGAACCCAAGGTTGACACATCATTGTTAAACCACTGTGTCCTATACTAAGAAAAACATCCCTGTCAAATCTGTGCTGTTGACTGCACCCAATGAAACTCACCATCATAAAAGATTACTAAATACGAAAAGATATTTTTCTTGAACTGGGACAACATGCAAGGGCATAAGCGGAGAGTTTCATTTCATGCTAGAGTCAACAGCTATATAGTATGCTAGCAATCTGCACTTTAATTTAATTCCACCACATTTTTGCCCACTCTACATGATTTCGAGAATACTTTCACTGTCAGACACTTTCACAGCAAAGGAAAAATATCCACATGGACCCCATTTGAGTCAATAAATCGTATTTACTTTTAAAACAGGCACTATATGTCTTACATTCTTAGAAAAAGCAGGTAACACTTGGACATTGGAAATCTCACAAAAGCAGCATATGTAAGAACTTATATAAGGCTTTTAGATTAGAGCCGTGTCTACAAGGCCAAAGAAAAGTTTTCCATAGTGCAACAGGACAGGGATCCATAAGAGTCTTTGTTGTGTGCATCTGTGTGAAAGAAAGAGCAGGCTGGTGTGAAACCACTGAAAGAGAGGCCCATTCAAGCCAGTCTGCGTCATTACATTTCAGCAGAGCTCTCCATTTTTCATTAGGCCATTTATCCCAGACACGGATACGCGAGCGCACACATTCCGCTCCATTACTTCGAAGCCATATTACACAGAACCGTGCATCACTGCCGCTCAATCGGAAAAAACACCAGCCAGTTCTGAATGGAACGAACACGTGTGCGCACACCTACCTGATTTGAGGAAATGGATGTCGGTGACACCTGCATACACCTTGTGCCAGATGACACCACACATTCACATACCAAACGAGCAAGACAAATCGGAATCTTTCTACTTATCTATTATTATCTATCTACTGATTTTGGATTTTATACTTATTTTGGGTGAGGGAAATCTGTGCAATGGATTTAAAATGTACCAAACATTACCAGACAAACTCCAAAAAGAAAAGAGAAAAAAAAGATTTCCTTCTAAAGGCCCACACACATTCTGGAACAATGCCATTGCCCGAGAGCAAGCACAGTCACTTTATCAGACAAACTCATTGTAATTGGTCACAATCGCACTTTGCTTACTCTGTGCCGCTGTGCAAATCACTGAGCTGCAGTATGTCATTCTGTTCACTCTTAATACCGGCTCTGAATGGAGCTTGCCTAATGGTTAAGGATCAGGGCTTTTAAAGGAAAGGTCACAGGTTCAATCACAAGTAGGGTGACAAAATTGCTGAGATTACTTATCTAATGGAGCAATCTGTACAATTAGAGTACAACAAATTGGATTAAAAAAACATCCACTTAGTAGCAAATAAACATGCTGTTCTAATGATTACATATTACCAGGCCCAAAAAAGAATCTGCACAATTGTTCTGTTCTCTACACTGATTTTGGTGGACAATCTGCAGAATGGAATAGTGTGTGATGGAAGTACCAATCCTGAGGAAATATGTGCACAGATTTTGTGTGGGCCTGCATATTTCTTGTCTGTGTAGCAAAGTTCATCATTTTCTGCTTTATTATGAAGCACTATGCATTTTAAATGTTGATCTTCTTTGTGTTTGTATTTTTCTGTTTCACTGTATCTGTAAAAATGACAACTACACTACTGTTCAAAAGTATGGGGTCGGTAAGTTTTTGAAAGAAGTCTCTTATGCTCACCAAGGTTGATAAAAAAAATAAAATAAAAAAAACTGTAATATTGTGAAATATTATTAGAATCTATTTCATATATTTTAAAATGTCAGTTGTGTCATTTGATGAATAGAAAGTTCAAAAGAACAGCATTTACTTGAAATATTTATAATGTTCCATAAGATTTCTGCCTGATTAATCTAAAAAGTATTTGTTTCTTTAAAATTTATATTTCTGAATGGTAGTGTGCATATTTTTGTGTTTTATTTTAAAGCTGCACTTTTGTGTTTTATTTTAAAGCTGCACTAAGTTTTGCCTCTTTGTCGCCATCTCTGTTCAAAACCTGCAATTGCAGTTATTTGCAGAATTATAATCTTTAAGTGGGTTGTACCTCGGCAGGACTCCTCAGCGCGCATGAATCTAACGTTTTGAGAAGAATGTGTGGCACAGATTGTAGTCTTCGAAGTATGACCAAAATAAGAATTTTCAATGGAGAATGTCATCTGAACAAGTAAGTAACAAATCTGCCACATTTGTTTTGACCAACTGAGAAAAAAGAAAAAAAAAACAGAATAAATCGCACTACCATGGTGATTAAATCTATCGATCACTCATTTCACATAAAACCGTGCAAATTATTATTATTGTTATACTTTGGTCTCAAATTGTTAATGTTAAAAACATCAGCATCGCATGACTATGTGTATTTAGTGTGTATTAGTATTATCTGTAGATATCATTTTCTGTACAGTCTAATCTCTAACGTTAATTTGTCATACCATAGAATCTGCAATCTAAACGATAAGTTTAAGTATTCCAGCTGCTGTTAAGGTATTTATAGTATTTATAAGATCATTTATAGTATTCCAGGCTATAAATGATCTGCCACCGGCAGCATCCTCACATGCCATATAGCCTACTAGCTGGGACTTTTTCTTCATGTAAACAGACGTGGCATAATGATGCAAAGAAGAAGGGCAGCATGCTCAAATTTCCCGCGGAAACCCACCAGCACCACCCGAATTAGAAAACATTTTTAAAAGCTTACCGTTGTGAATCGGGCTATGGTAAGGAGATAGTTTTGAACACTGGCTGGTTATGTACTTGCTCAAAAATTGATTCTGGATCATTTTTAACCAAAAAAAAAAAACGTTATGGACAGCAGCTTTAATAACATAAAAAGCAGAGAAAATAAAGATTTTTTTCGGGGGAGAAATGCGATCAGGACACACTGTAGTTTAGATTCAAACTCGCATCTCCGATAGGCTCAACAAGTGTGAAGCATACAAACCACAAGGCCACGGCTCCAAAAACAGCGCTATAAATATTAACATTAAAATAGCAGTTAGTGTACCAGAATCTTTAGCTCTATGTCACCAGCTTTGTTGCTGATTCCCAGTGAATACTTCATAATTAAACAATTCATTTTACATGACCTGTTTTTCTTTGGCCTTTCGAGGTTATTATGCATTTCTTTCACGGGTGAAGGAACAGCAGATGTAACAACATTAACATGGCTTTGCATCTTTTTGTCTGTATTCTGAAGGAGTGACTAAGCTACTGTGCTTGTCAAAACCAGCCATCTACAAACACTGAAGTGTGTCAAAATAGGCATTCTAATCTTCTGAGATGAAAAACTGCTCATTCATTCTCACAGCTCTCCCTCACTCTCTTCTACACACACACACACACATACAAAGACATGCGCCCAGACAAACACATCAAATAAAGCACAGATTTCAATGTGCCAGCATTATTAGGCTTTGCCAGTGATGTTTTCATGTCCTCTATGCCAGTAGTTCTCAACTTGTCGGTTGTGATCCAAAAATGTTCCACTGCAAAAAGCAAGGGAATAAATCTTGCAAAAAAAAAAAAAAAAACAAGGGTAACCAACTATGTAAATAATTGAAAAATAAATAAAGCAAAATAAATCAGCTCATCTCCAATTTTTAAAAAGAAGAAAAAAATATTTGCCATGTCTTTTGTTTGTGACATCACAGACCGTGCATCCAATCAAAACCTGTCAAATGGTAGAAACATGTCAAATTGGGGAAACATGGGTAGGTTATGGAGTGAACTCATCCTAGAAAAACATAAGAAAATATCTTGAACTCTCCCATGGTTCTTCCTAATCTATTTAAACATCTGCTAAGGTTTTTTTTCCCAAGTCACTGTGGTTCATTTGACTTGTTCACTATTTGTAAAGCTGCTTTAAATAAATCTGTATTGAGAAAAGTGTAAATCAAATCTAACTGAACTAAACTAAACTGGATTACATTGATTTGAACAGAACCAAATTAACTTTAATTCATTTTAATGAATGAAAATGAATTAAAGTGAAATGAAGTAAACTTTAATCAAAATAAAATTATTTGAATCAAATTAGCTTCAGTGGCATTAATGAGCAAACAATAGCTGAATGTGTGTGCGCTGATGTATAAGTCATGTGAAAGAATATTTGCACCTATGTTTGTGTGTTTGACAGCAAGTTTGTGTGTGATCTGAGAGGCCCGAGGTGGCTCTCAGAGAGACAGCAGGACATCTCCTCCCTCCAGCATGGAGAGGCATAATTGAGACAGAATGGCAGGTAGCACAGAGACACACGGCTTGAAGGAGAGGATGGATTCAGAGAGAATTTTAGATCAGCGTTGCTCCCTCTCCACTCTAACAGCTGGACACCCTGCAGATACACTACATCCATGAGTCACTCTCACATGGTGCTCTCAGTATCCAGATTAACACATCTACAAAGCAAGCAGTATGATGGGACAACAGCAAAACTATAACCCTCTCGCTATAAAAAAAGCTTTGTTTAGGTTAAGTATATTCATTTAATGTATTATTTATGCAATATGTAACATAATTGGGTAACAATCATGCATTTTTTTTTTCCTTTTTTTGTTTTCAGTATCACCTGCTGCTGTCATCTTCCAAAAAGAAGACACTTGAAGGCTTTAAATCCAAAAAGCCTTCAAGTGTGCTTTGTGGATTTAAGTGCTCACAATCCACAGTGAAGGAATGAAAAAGAAAGTGTATTCTTCTCAAAACTACAGACAGAAAATTAATGAATATACAGTACATGGTATAAACAACCATTTAAATAACAGCAAAAAAGTGGAACATATTGATAAGATATAACAAAATAATAAGAACCTAAATAGAGGAAAGCACATAAACACTTACAAGGTCAAAAATACATCTTCCTGGATAAGAAATAACTGCCAAACACAACAGCAAAAAAGGGCGAACATTAAAGAACCTTCAGCAATTAAGACTACTTTTTGAAATCTGTTTCAAGAATCCCTTCAATTATTTATAGGTGAGTCTCAACTATTTTCTTTCATTTGCACATTTAAGACTTTCCTTCAGCAGAAGCAGCCTGTTCACCTCAGTGTCAGGAAAGATCGGAACACAAGATCTGAAATGGCCATGATGGAGATTGTTTACTTAGAACAGCACTGCAAGAAATAGTCCTAATTCAATTTTCTTTCAAGTGGAAACAAATCTAAATGGAAAAAGTCAAGGCAAACTGACAGATTAAATATTGAAAGCATTTGAAAAACGAGGCAAATGTACACACATGCAAATAGTTTCTCATCACTAGCGTCAGAAACCATAAAGTGCTATTTATCAACTATTTATTACTAAGCTCTTGCTGTTGTCTCTAGCTCAGTTTGACTCCTTTGAGACCATGAGTTGAATATGTTATCTAGTGTCAAATTTCACTACATGCGCTTTCCCAGAAATCGGGCCAGTTCAGTCAAGCCTTCAAATACCTGCTGTGCTGCTGGGGTAATCACATCAATGAAACATCTATCTACTGTACCGAACTAAATAACTCATGGAAAACTGCCTAGAACAAAACTGAGAATGATCTCATCTTTTAAAACCCACATTCATACTGACTGATCACTTCAGCTTTAAAAGTCAACACGAAACAATTCACAACCCATTTCACTTCAGCAACGTGATGCATGTAGGTGTTATTCAATAAGAAAAATTAGGCATGGACTTAATTGGATTGTGACAATAGGGCATTACATATGAGAACGGAGTCACACTTGAATTCCTTCTGAAACTCATCTGGTACACATTTTTGAGGAGTCTTTCTGACCGGAATATGGAGACTGCAGGTTTGGCTTGCTCTCAAGAACATCTTAATGTATCACAATGGTATTGTGATACATTTATTTTTTCCAAATATATTGGAAATTACTTTTATTGCCATTCATTTCAATGCATCAAAAATAACAGGCAATGAATTAAGAAACTAATGAGGGTCAATTCTAATTTCATGTTTACAAACTTTGAGTGAATCCACTATTCATTTGGCAGAATTGAGTTGCAAACAGTGTGGACTATAAACTATTAAGAGTGGTTGCACTCACACTGCAAAGGGTCTTTCAGCGTTGGGTGCAGGAGGGCTCTGGGGGTCCCATTGAACAGGCTCAACCTAAAAAAAGAAATGATGGATAAAATAAAAGTAAAATAAAAATAAGTCAAAATACTTGGAAATGTATACATGTTGTTATGATGTTATGGATCAAATATACACTACCGGTCAAATGTTTGGGGTCAGTACGAATTCTTTTTACTAAAGTAGCACTGCCCAAAAGCAACACTAACAGATAAAGTTTCAGAGGTGGCTGCTTTTGTGGAACATGTGGAAGGAGGGGAATGTGTTTGGTGGCATGAATTTAAATAAGACAACAAAAAAAAAAAAAAAAAAAAAGAAAACTCAGTGGGGAGTGGACCCATCCAACTCATTTCAGAAGTCCACCACATTCTGGTGTTGTACAGATATTTTTCATTTTTCAGTACAACACTGACAACATGAAATTACAGACTCATTAAAAGAGGCACACATCCAGTTCTTTCTTCTGCTGAACAGTGGGCCAATTAAAACCACTTTATTCACTCTTTATTTGTTTCAGCATTTGCTGCATAGTGAATGAGACTGTGCTTTGGAGTCTAAAGGAGTGTCATTTTTCTGACTCTTGGAAATTCCCATTCTGCACTGCTGGTGTTGACCATTACCTGCCCTCTCCCTGAGTGATGCTTTTGTCTGTGCGACCTGTGAAGAGCTGGAGGAGCCCGAACCCTGATCCCACTGCATCCTGGGAACCGTCTGCCCTGGTAGACAGAGACACCAACTCCACCACTGCCACCACAGAGTTCAGACACAGGGAAGTGTGGAAGTAAACAACCTTGAGAGAGAGAAAAAAAAAAAAAAAGATAAGATTTTTACTTTTTTTTTCCCCACTGTAAACATTGTTTGCTCATGCAAAATCAAAGTCAAATTTATTTGTATAACGCTTTTTAACAATACACATTGTTTCAAAGTTTTATACGAAATAATGATGTTAATGTTTATAATAATTTAATATCTTCATGCCTTATGCTCTTCATGCCACATTTAGCAGATTAGAGCTGGCCGATAATAATGTTTACATTCTGTCAACAAAGTTTAAATTCCACTTGGCTAGTTCACTTTCCATAAAGTTTACGCATTAAGTCAGTATGCGGAGAGTAGGTGGTCTTTAGTGTTCGAACACATTCAACCACATAAGCATTTCCACTAAGGACAAGCATAAAACTTTTTAGACCACGTTTAGACCACCAAATACACCTGTATTTAGAGCTGTCCACATTAGATCCAATCGATACCAGGTGGAAACAGGGCCTTGGTGATGATAAAAGCAATCAAGCAGTTAAGATATGCTACACACTACCATTCAAAAGTTTGGGGTCAGATGCATTCAATTTATCAAAAGTGACAAAAAAGACATTTATAATGTTACAAAAGATTTCTATTTAAAATAAATGCTGTGCTTTTGAACTGAAGCTTTATATTCATCAAAGAATTCTGAAAAAAAAAAAATGTATTGAGTTTCCACAAAAAATATTAAGCAGCAACTGCTTTGAACATTGATATTAATAAGAAATATTTCTTGAGCAACAAATCAGAATATTAGAATGATTTCTGAATGATCATGTGACTAAAGTCTGGAGTAATGGCTGCTGTACAGTAAATTCATCTTTGCTATCACAGGACTAAATGAAATTTCAAAATATATTAAAATAGAACAGGGCTACTTGACTTTGGTGAGTAGAAGAGCCTTTTTTTTTTTTTACAAGTTTAATCACTTGGAAATTTAATATAGCACAAGCCACACAATTTGAGGTGTTATTCTTGTCCCTAGCACAAACACTAGTTGATGAGTTATTACCCAGAAAAGTGTAAGATGTCCTAAAATCCCTTAAAGGGTTAGTTCACCCAAAAAAGCTTCGGAGCATTATGAATCAGCATACTGAATCATGATTCAGATCGCGTGTCAAACCACCAAACTGCTGAAATCATGTGACTTTGGTGCTCCGAACCGCTGATTCAACACACTGATTCACAATGCTCCAAAGCTTCCTGAAGCAGTGTTTTGAAATCGGCCATCATTATTTAAGTCATTATTTTGTTTTGTTTTTTGGTGCACCAAAAATATTCTCTTCGCTTTATAATATTAATATTGAACCACTGTACTCACATGAACTGATTTAAATATGTTTTTAGTACCTTTATGGATCTTGAGAAAGGAAATGTCATTGCTTTGAGCTATTGGATGTCAACAAAAATATCTTAATTTGTGTTCTGAAGATTAACGAAGGTCTTACGGGTGTGGAACACCATGAAGGTGAGTAATAAATGACAGAATTTTCATTTTTGGGTGAACTAACCCTTTAACATTACATACAAGCAATAATAATAGTGCTACTAGCTTTGGCAAACTCCACTAATAAAACAGTAAATAATGGAATCTGAGATAAGAGGGTGAGAAAACAGAGAGAGAAACACAAGGTTATGGACATGAAAAATTGTGGCGAAAAGTGAGAAATTGTGTAGGAGGATATTAAACCTGTAACATAACTTTATGAGAGGAAACCCAGAGGTTTGCTGAGAAAAGAACCTAAAGAGGAGGTCTGGACATAATGATTTTTTTTTTAAAAGAGCACACAGAGACTTAGTCCAGCATCCTGTGGTTCTTGAAAGAATCTCACTGGGGATCTATGAGAAAATGCAGGCCATCACCTACTATTTCCACCAGCCTCAAACTTTCTTCTGCAGAAAATACAAATTTCTCTCTCACACACTCACAAATTGTCTCACAGACTGCAAGTCGAATGTTTAGCCCAAGGAAATATTCATTTCCCAGAATAACAATAACAATGTTTTCTCACTTTAGCTTTGAAGCCAAATGAGAGATGGAGGCGTCCATTAAAGTTTAGCAACCACTGAACCAGTTTAACAATTACAAGAAACACCTACTTACACCACACCAATCAATAGCAGCAGCTCTGATTATGCAGGAAGGGCTTTTAGGGAAAAAAAATAAATAAAATCTACACAAACATCAAAGCAAATAATTCTGCAAAATAGGCAGAAGAGCAGAGCACAATCAATACAAGCACCCTGCACACGGAGCACAGCAAGTCATATTTACTTAGGTCATTTGTATGCATTATCCGAACAAGATCTCACATTTGAAAACCAATAGGAAGACCCTGTCCTTGTCCATGTAACAGCAATTACAGGACAGGCTGCTATATGTCCAAAACCTAATCATTAGAGATATTTTGCACAGTGTACTGTTTATGATATGATGTGCATTTTTATGCCTAATACTAATATTTGTGCAATATTTGTATAAAAAAAAAAATCATTAATATATATATTTTGTTGCTAATAGAATATGATGTATATAATAATGGGCTTTAATGTGTGTTTTAAGTGTATATGCACATTCATGTGGATGAGGATACTCTTTAAACTTTGTATGACAAACGTCAGTCAAAAATTCTGCCATAAATAATGTACTTTCATGTAATAATCACTTTATTTCAATTCCACTGTATTTCATGCTCCTAAAGTACCAAGCCGACAAAGATTTCAATGTGTCCATTTACAAGTGATTTAATAGCATGCAGAAGTGCTCTGGTTGATTTTTTGGGCTATGTGGGTCGATGGTACTTGAGTCTTAAAATCAGACCACAAGAGCTCCTGCTAAGTTTGGGTTGTGTGGGTTGAAAGGGTTTTAAACTTGAGGCTAGTTTAAATGCAGAGCAGAGGTTGTGCCATTGATTGAATTCATACTACTTACAGGCAGTAAAGTAGCATAGAATAAAGTATAGGTTCACAAAGATCAGAATTCCAAAGAAAACAATGACATATGATACAACCATGAAAGAAGTGCTTATAGAGTGGGTTGATTAACCCTAAAATGGGCACTATATCCTGGGGGATACAAATTTTTGAGAGGTTGTGGGGAGAGGCAGGGAAAGTGTAGGTCTCATTTCTTGGTTTCATGTTGAAACGGTTTTTTTTTTTGTGAATATTTAGATCTGTTGACTTTGTGCATACATTCTTTGTTTAGCTCACAGGCAGCATTTAAAGCTGCAGTCCGCGATTTTTCGTTTTTTTCTTTAGCGGTTAATAAACAGAACTGCACACCGTCTTGCGGAAGAACATTGTAGCCGGAGCTACTTTTCTCCGTGTGTGTCTATGGCGAGTCACGCAGTTACAGTGATACTCTGCAGCGGGTCCTACCAGACTGGTCTGAAATAATCTGAATATAAACACTTATATGTACTATAATGATTCAGGGTAAGACAAAAAAACAAGTTTGGAAAATGGATTCATGTTGTACATTCTGATTAAATAATTTTTGTAAATTTTGAACACAAAAAAAGTTACGGACAGCAGCTTTAAAAACAACATGACCACCTGTAGTGGGAAATTTACACACCTTCAGATAAAAGTTGATATATTTCACATATTCACAAAAAATTTTTTTTTAAAAGTTGTTGTTAAGGCGTTAGCTTATTAAGTTTATGCAAAAAATATATATATATTTTAACATTTTTCATAATATGTCAGTAAATGTACGAATTGACAGCAGAAGGTTTGGACTCCATAGAAGCTTTCAAAGGCGAAGGATCTCCCGAGAGGACGTCTGGTCGACGTAAAGCAGTTTGTTTTGTTTAGCATCATATTTAGGGGCATGAAAATGTAAAGTCGATGTCCCTACAAGAATGTCATGTAAGTTTACTGCAACAATGGCGCTATGTGAATTTCACATACTTTTCAAAATCCAGCGTTTAGTTGATCCTGATAAGCACTCATTGGCACAGTTGTAAACACAATGGCTTTTTTCTTCCATGAGGGGGTCTGGCATCATGACTGCTTTGTTTCCAGGTGGACTGTTAAAGAATGCAAAGCACACGTCTATCCGGAAATCCTGGATAATTCAACAAATCAGATGATGATCGCCAAGTACAGTGGTTCCCAAACTGGGGTACGCGTACCCCTGGGGATACGTGAGGTGACAAATGGGGGTACGCGAACAAAATGCTGAGTAGTTCATTTAATTCTACCATAAAATAATAATAAAATCGAGCATGTTTTTCTAACTGCCAAAATGCCGTAAATCCAGTACATTTAATCAAATTACCTCATAATTTGCAGTCAAAAATGACTGTATCCACACAAGCAGCATGTATATGATAGATTACGTGCAGAATCTGCTGCCTTAAATCGAGCTAAATTACTGTCATTCTCGACAATGCACCATTGTAAAAAAAAGGCACTTATTTAGCACTTACTCGCATGAAGAACAAATATAAACACAGATAGTGGATTAATTTCGATTTAAGACTCAAACTTACCTTGTGTGAGTTCTTGTTTTTAATGATGATAACGCAAGAATGCAATTGTTCCCAAATATCCACATGACTGCAAACGTGACATTATTATACAACAGGTAATTTTAAACACAGTACTGTCAGTATTTACTCTATTTTGCAATGAAATAATAGTTCTAACGAAAACCACAGCAGAACTACAACACACTAACGTCTGTTTCGCGAACAATTCTGCGGCTTTGAACTAATCGTGAGAGTCATTGATTCAATGATTCATTCACAGCCACTTGCTTCGTTACTGAATGAATGACTCGATGACTCACTCATAAAAAAAAAGTGACTTGCTGCCACCTTTTAGTTTAATATTTAAAAGTTTTACCATTGCATATTTCTCTATTTAACATTTTATTTAAAACATTATTTTATAAAGTCATTCATAAAGGTAAAAATATGCACTGGAAAAATCAATTTAGGGGGCAAATATTGTCCCTTAATGGTAAAGATGTGACTGCAGTCTAAGTGGAAAAGAGGGGGTACGCAGAAGGATGATACTCCCTTCAGGGGGTACTCCACTCTAAAAAGTTTGGGAACCACTGGCCTAGTAAAAATGTATTATATTTTCCAGTTTTACAACAGCGGGTCTTTGAAGGTCAACCACTATTTTTCAGCATGAAACGAGGGTCACGTAAAATTCAAAACAAAACTAACTTTTGAAAAATGTCTCCTTTCATCACTTTACCTGTCTTCTGCACATAACCTGTGTGACATGCTCTTGTTTTGGTCTTACTCTGAACTTCAAATGAACCGCAGTGAGCTGAATAAACATTCTTATATGAATTTGTACACCGAGTGTTTGCTCTCTAGTGGAAATAATGATTTGCATTGAGAAGATTCCCTCAGCGCACCAGCAGGGCTGGTTATGTCAGAGCTCTAGATACATATTTCCAATTCAAAAGGCAGGGTCTCCTCTCTTTCACTCATGCTTTGAGACTGCTTTCCCCTCCTCTCAGTCCTATAGATACAGATAAGAAAATCACATTGATGATACATCATAATGTCTTTTAAATCCATTTTTCTGAAATGCACACCATAATGGAGACCAAATAGCGTTAGAATATTCTCGACACAGTGGACTGTTGATTAAGTTTTGAAGAACAGTTTCTTTGTTTCTCTTATGCACATTAGTTATGATTCATAGTTCTAAAATAAATAATTATCATTTTAAAGAGCTGATTCAAGTGTCGTTTTAAGATCTAAAGATTACATTCAACAGCATTATTAAATTATTCATGTTCTTAAAGATAATTTTAAAGTGAGCATTAGATGAAAGCAAAGGTAATTAAATGTAAAATACGAGAAGAGATTATGCACAATACTCAATATCCAAAAATATTACAAAGAAATCTCATGTGATCATATTCAAAATGGTGAGTCACAGGCCTCCACGCATCCAATTTTATAAACCTCTGACTCTCATTAGCAGCTAATAATCTGTAAACTGTGAATCCATTCGATTGTGAGGTGAGAATATTAGCTGAAAGACAGGACAGGCTGGCATTTCAAAAACACAAACACTCATGACACAATCAAGCCTCCTGATTCTTTGCCAACTCCATAAACCCTCATAAAAATAAATAGGCTTCAGAAATTCAGTAGGAGAAGCTGAGATTATCATTACACAGATCTCTCCTCTCCCGCTCTTCATAAGCCAATCAGCAGAGACAGAATACGGCCTCTGATCCACTCTGCCAGAAATAGTTTGCACTCGTTCAGACGCCTCCAAAAATGCAGTCAACAAATCATTAGTCAGGATGAGTTGTGAAATATCCCTGTAAAATTCACAAGGGCACAAAGTCCTAGTAAAGTAGCATTATAATGTGATCCAGTGCAGGCTGGGAGCAGGTTTGAGATTGTCACGCATAGCGAGAGGGATTATTGCGAGGCTGTTTTGTTGTTATGGGCTCATTAACTAAAAAGGGACCTTCTAAAGTACAGAGTTCAAGACTCTGAGAAAATGTTGCATTACTAACTGTGTAAGTCACCTAGCATATAAGAGTGAAAGAGAGAATATAAAATGTATAAGCAAGCAACAGAAAGCAGATAAACACAGACTCTAGGGACTCTAACTAACCTCGTGAAAGTGATTCATAGAGTTCAGGGCTCTTGCTGAGGGGCTCAAATGTTAGATTTAATAATTATATAATTTATATATTATATATTATATATATATATATATATATATATATATATATATATATATATATATATATATATATATATATATATATATATATATATATATATATATATATAACATTTATAAAGAAATGTATACAGTTTCAAAAGTTATACTACCATTCAAAAGTGTGTGGTGGGGTCAATTAGATTTTTTTAAATACATTATTACTTTTACTTTGAAAGAATGCATTAAACTGATCAAGGTGACAGTAAAGTTTTTATATTGTTACAAATTCTGTTAAAAAAAATATAACAAATTTTTGAATTTCCTATTCATTAAAGAATCCTCAAAAATGTATCATGGTTTCAACAAAAATATTAAGCATAACTGGTTTTCAACATTCGTTATAATAAGAAAGGTTTCTTAAACACCAAATCAGCATATTAGAATGATTTCTGAAAGATCATGTGACACCCCTAGTGAAAAAAATAAATACTAAAATGTAATTGAAATACATTTATTTTGTGCTAAGTATACTACAAATACATTTACATATTTATGTGCTAAATAAAAATACCCTGCAATTGTACTTGTGGTATACTAAACTGGTATACTTAAAGTCTGTTAAACCGGAACAACTAATTTTGTACTTAATGCAATTTAATTGTGCGGAAGCAGTGCTGAGGTCCAACTAAAGTATAATTGATTGTGCTAAAGTGGAACTATTGCAAATATACTTTAGGTAACGTACACCAGATCACCAGATGACTTGATTACTGTACAGCCCTATTAGGGTCTGAAGACTCAATGCATTTCAGATCAAACAACAGACAGGGTTGCATGACTGACACTAAAAAAAGTAACCACTTTTCCTGTCGGTGTGACTAAATTATGTCAAACTACAAAACTGCTCCACTGTGATTATGTGCTGCAGTACTCTGTTGCGTAAATGGCAAACACTCCAAAAGTGGGATGAAACAGCGTTACCCAACTGAACCACGCAGTGCAGACCAATTATCTGCTGGCCCAACGGACAGCACTGTGCAAACCGGTTTCAACTATAGAAACCAGGCCAATTTGTACAAAGCTGCACAAACCAGTGGGAAAGCGCAGCATGAGTCGTGCGACCCGTTTAAATTAGAGACAAAATTTCTCTGTTATAAACCCATAGGGAACCACAAACGGCAGAATGCTAAAGCAAGTCAAAACCAAACAGCCCTGACATTCTAAACACCAATGAAGAGGAAAGCAAGTACTATACTTCGATAAATACAAGCCTTATAAAAGAAAAACAACATATTTTAGAATCAAAAATTTGTAAATATTACATAGCAGTTCAGGTAAATTTATTGGCTGATTCTGCAGGTTTTGTTCTGCGGGTATCAGAGCTCTTGAACAGTGATACTACAGACATTTACATTACATTTTTAATGTCAAAACATCCTTCCATTTAAAAAGACTGAAATGAATCATTTCATATCATAAGGTTGCCCTACAAATAAAGCTTATCCGTCATTTTGACTGAATGAGCTGTCAATGTTTATTTCATGTTTTATTTTTTAGACATCATGAGAATAACGTAACGCTTGGTATTTTAACATAACATGTTATTACAAGAATATATGGCAAGAGCTCTTTTCAGTCGCTGCTTTCTATCCTCGTGATTATTTTCTTTTGTCCCTTTGCATTTTTCCATAATAGTATGAAAAAGAAAAACATATATCCCATTAATAATTCACTGGAATGCATGAAGAATCTATTGTTTTTCTCCTCAAAGCCTCATGTCTCATTCCAGGTTTGTTTTCACAGGTAAATACAATTTATTATCTGTAAAAATGATGGAAATCACTGTGAAATAGTATCATGCAATGCTGAAGTTCATGAACATTTTTTTTATTAAGGAACACATATTACATAATACAGAGAGAGCCTGAATAGCTCTGAGGACCAAACCTGGTTCCTCCAGAGCGGGGCCACCATAAGGACTCTGTGCTGGTCTTCTCTGATACGCCTGATGACCTGGGGGATCAGTGCGATCGGAGGGAAAGCATAAAGGAGCGTGCTGGGCCATGTGTGGGCCAGAGCATCTACTTCCTTCGAGAAAAATGTTGGGCAATGAGAGTTGTCTTCTGAGGCGAAGAGGTCTACCTCTGCCTTCCCGAAGAGCTCCCAGATCGTGAGGACCACTTGGGGGTGGAGCATCCACTCGTCGGAGGGGATGTTGCTCCGTGACAAAATGTCCGCACCCAGATTGTTCCTGCCAGGAACATGAGTCGCTCTGAGCGACTGAAGCCTCGGAAGAGCCCATTCCAGCAGACGTTTCGCCAGAGCGCATAAGCGGCTGGACGAAAGACCGCCTTGGTGGTTTAGGTATGACACCACCATCATACTGTCAGACCGAACTAGAACATGACGTCCCGTCAAGTTAGCCTGAAAGAACTGAAGAGCTTTCATCATTGCTAGCATCTCTAGACAGTTGATGTGTAGATGGCTTTCCTCGTTGCTCCACGAGCCGAAGGCCGGTCTGCCCTCGCACACAGCGCCCCAGCCCAAGTTGGAGGCGTCTGTTGAGAGCACCGTCCTCCGTGAGACCGCCCGTAAAGGGACTCCGCGCTGGAACCATACTGGATCAAACCAAGGTTTCAGGGCTAGAAGACAGGCCCGATTGACCTTGAGACATAGGCGGCCGTGCCGGCATGCTCTGGGAGGAACCCGGAACTTCAACCAGTACTGAAGAGGCCGCATCCGAAGAAGGCCTAGCTGCAGCACCGGGGAGGCGGAAGCCATCAGCCCTAGCAGCCTCTGGAAAAACTTCAGAGGGAGATAGGCTTTGTTCGTGACAGATGCCGTGAGCTGCTGAATTGCCAGGGCGCGCTCTGGCGAGACTACTGCCGTCATACGGACCGAGTCGAAAACTGCTCCCAGAAACGAGATTCGTTGAGTGGGGCATAGCGAGCTCTTGGCTAAGTTGACCCTGAGACCCAGGCATTGTAGATGGCTGAGGAGCACGGATCTGTGGCGTTCCAGCTCGACTCGCGAACGGGCTAAGATGAGCCAGTCGTCGAGATAATTCAAAACCCGGATTCCCATCTGTCTCAGAGGGGAAAGCGCCGCGTCCATGCACTTGGTGAAAGTGCGGGGAGCCAGAGACATAGGACCGTATATTGGTATGCCACCCCTTCGTAAGCGAATCTCAAGAATCGTCTGTGACGGGGGGCTATCTGGATGTGAAAATACGCATCCTTCAGGTCCAGCGAGCAGAACCAGTCCTCGGGGCAAATGTGCGCGAGGATCTGCTTCAGCGTCAGCATTTTGAACTTCCGTCTCATGAGGGAGTGATTCAAAAGCCTGAGGTCTAGGATGGGTCTGAGACTGCCATCCTTTTTGGGGACCAGAAAGTAGCGGCTGTAAAAGCCTGTCTCGCTCTCTGACGGAGGAACCGTTTCCACAGCTCCTTTTTCCAGCAACGACATGACTTCGGCCCGGAGGACATGAGCGTCGTCCGGATTGACCGACGTTTGAAGCACCCCGGCGTTTGGGGGGGCCGTCGTGCAAACTGGAGCGAGTAGCCCTGGTTTACAATCCCCATGACCCATTCTGACACATCGGGGATGGCCTGCCAGGCCTCGGCCCGAGTGGCTAGGGGTTGAATAATGTTGGGTGACAGACCGCCGTTGAGAGGGTCGTACACCACGAGGGGTGGAAGAGGAAATTTGCTCTTTTTGTGATGAGGTAAAAATTTGTTCGCCGTGAAAACGGTGTTTGGAGTGGGCGCAACAGGTGTGGGCCCAGCTGTCACTTGGAGTATGTTTCCCACGCCCAGAAATAAACGAGGCGGAGGGGAAATTACTCGTGGGAGCTTTTGGGGTGGTCCGGTCGTAACGGGACGGTCCCCCATCCTCTTCCTGTCCGACGAATCAGGACGACTTCGGAGGCACCGGGTCCAGCACAATCCTGGGCCGGGGTCCCTGGCGCCTCGGGAAGGGAGGGCGCTTCGCAGGGCGCGAGCGCTGGCGATGCTCCTGGGGCGACGCTGCCTGTTTTGCAGGTGGGGCTGGATTGTTCTGCTGAGCCGGCGCAGTCCTGGGGCGACTAGACGCAGAAGCGGAGCTGGAGCGCTTAGGCAAGAAATGCCTCATAGCCTGAGACGATTTCTGCGCGGCAGTAAAGCGCTCAGTGAAGCCATCCACTGCAGGCCCGAAGAGACCGGAAGGCGAGACCGGGGCGTCTAAGAAGGCCGTCTTGTCTAGGTCTTTGATCTCCGTTAGGTTGAGCCACAGGTGGCGCTCCAACACGACCAGGCTAGCCATGGAACGGCCGATGGCCTGGGCCGCAGCCTTCGTAGCTCGCAGGGCAAGATCCGTGGCGCTGCGGAGATCTTTGAAGGCTGGCGCGTCGATTCCAGACTCATCCAGAGAGCGGAGGAGTTTGGCCTGGAATACTTGAAATATGGCCATGGTGTGGAGCGCAGAGGCAGCTTGGCCCGCCGAGGTGTAAGCCCGTCCAGCCAGAGTAGAGGTGGTCCGACAGGGCTTGGAAGGAAGGGCCCTCTTCGTCTTCCAACCCACAGCCGCGGGAGGACAGAGGTGAGCAGCCACCGCTTCATCTAGGGGTGGCAAGCGCTCGTATCCCTTCTCCTCGGCGCCGTCGACGGCGGTGAGGGCGGAGCGGTGCGTAGTGTGGAGGTGGGCAGAGTAAGGAGCACGCCACGACTTCGTCAGCTCTTCGTGGACCTCAGGAAAGAAGGGCGCTGAACGCTGGCGAGGTGCTTGGCGGCGGCCTGGCAGAAACCATTCGTCCAGGCGGCTGCGAGACGGCTCCTCTGGAGGGGCCCACTCGAGGTCCAGCTCTTCAACGGCCCTAGACAGGATGCGAAAGAGCTCGGCATCCATGCCCTGGCCATGCTCGATGGGTTCCAAGGGAGGCTTCCGGCTCGCCAGCCCAACCTTCCGCTTCGGAAGCCGCAAGAGACATGGAGTCGTCTTGTTCGTCGTCTGTTCCCCCGAATGAGACGAGGTCACTCGCTTCTGCGGAGGGACGCTGCTCAGGGCGAGAGAACAGAACGGGAGAGAGTTCCCTGGGAGGAGAGGGCGAGGCACGCGGGGGCTGGGCCGGCGTGAGCTCGCTCAACTCCTGGCGCTGAGTCGCTCTACCCCGCCGTCTTTTCCTCACCGGCTCGCGGGAGGAAGGAGACGGGAGGGCGCGAGCGGCGAGATCGCCCTCAGTGAAGAAGGCGACCCGCGAGCGCAGGGAAGCTCTTAGCCGCGGATGAAGCTCTCAGGCGGCGCGCCGGATGGCGGCAGGGAACACACAGGAAGCGGCTGGAAGCGGGAAGCGGGAGGCGGGAGGCGGCGGCTCGGCGACGGCGCTAGAAGCTGCAGTCCGCGAGGGCGCCGGCGCTTTCTTCCACCGGCGAGTCCAGGCGAGTCCGCTGCGGGAGCCTCTTCAGACGGCGGCGAGAGCAGACGGCGGCGAGAGCAGAAGGCGGCGAGCTTCTTTGGCTTCAGGCGGAGATCAGCGAAGAGAAGTAGATGTCGTCGCTGAAGGAGAAAACACTGAAATCCTATGGCGAAACGCCTGCTTATATAGCCCTATACCCCGCCCATTTCGGCGGGAATATTCGCGCGCTTTGTCACCATAGTCATTGGTTCAACAACTTGTCTATGAGTGAACCAATGACGGTGCAGTTACACTGCGTTATTGAAAAAGGCTTCAGCAGCGGGGAAAAAGGGAGACCTTTCCCCATACGCAGTACGAGTGAAGTATCGAAAGGGAACGTTCGTTCATATTGCTTAGCAACTGACGGATGATCAGGAGGCTTAAGCACGGCCACTGAATGAAACTTTTGACAAGATTATCTTGTTTAAACACCCTAGATTATATTATCATTTACTACATAATTTTTTCGCTAATACACATAGCATATAGCCTACCGCTTTGTGGAAATTAATTATTTATTATCTACATGCGCGATCGCGGTTGATTAAGTTATAGTCAAACAGCACTTTGTCAGTTGGCATTACATGATTTAACGTTAGATTAAATTTAGATCAAAAAATGCCAACTGACAAGTGCTGTTTAACTTTATATAGTCTCGGAAAAAAAAGTTTGTTCATATTGCTCAGCACCTGAATGGGTTGATGATCAGGAAGCCTCAAGCACGGCCACTGCATGAAATTGTTGACAAGATTATCTCGTTTAAAACACCCTAGATTATATAATCAATTGATTTACTACATAAACATTATTTAGTTAATTGCACTTTAATTTTTTGGACTCAGACCCCTCTATTTATTTGTGTATAAATATAAAGTTTTTTTTTTGTATGCAAGGAGGGAGTGATTGTTATAAATAAAATGGTTTGTTCAGCTCATTTGTGTTGTAATAATTGTCAAAAACAGAAGTATAACAGTAAATAAATATCGGTTCTACATATCGGTTATCGGGTACATAAACATGCAAATAATCGGTATCGGTATCGGTTATAAAAAATCAATATCGGTCGATCACTATTCCTAACACTACAATTCCTATGTTGACTGGATAAAAACAAGGTGAAACATTCTTCAAATGGCACCAGTGGAGCATTATTCGGCCAAAGTCATAACAAATCAGGCTTCGTCTTTGTGCTCTGTGGTGTTGGACATTTACGCAAAGAATGATAAGTCTTAGAAGCCAGCTGTCAATACACAAGTGTCCCAAACACACAGAAGGCATAGCAAATCAATACAAACAACTCAATTAAGTTGAGCAGGATGTGCAAAAAGGGGTCTGAGAAACAGGGAGCAGTTGATTCCGTTTAAGGGACATCTGTACACCATAGGTAAACTTCACTGACCTCGCCGATCAATACCGTAGTCCTGGCGGGATAAACTGTGTTAACCTTCTCTGATCACCCACCAATACCTTCCCTTGCTCACACATGTGGGAATTTGAACTCGTCGTCACCCACTCATTATTCTGAAATGCAACACCATACTGAAAATCCAATAAATCAGTATGCTACAAACATCTGTGAGTTTAGAATGTTTTTTTAATGGTGGAGAGAGTGAGAGTATGCGTGTACATGTCTGCATGTAGAGTGATTTGATGGAGCAGAGTCTGTTAGGTCTGTGAGCCGCTTTGTTTGACTGCTGCAGGACTCTATTTACTTTGGCTGTGTTGTTTTTGCGGCTCTGCCCTCAGGCATGATGCCCAGGCCATGGTTTGTTTGTTTTGGTGGGAATTGGAGAAGCTCTGCTCATCTCACCCAAATTAAAAACCCTTGGCCCCAACATCCCGGGGAGGACGACGATCAGATTTTTCCCGTCGTGTCGGACAGACAAGTCATGCAAACTCAATAACAAACAAGTCTGACAAGTATTTTAATGAGCACTGACACGATAAGTAAATGCAAATACTAAAGTTAGCATCAACCTTGAGCTATTCAAAGGTGGTTGATGATGAGAGATGAAAACTTGAATTTATTATTATTGCATTTCTGGCCCTTGATGTATTGCAAAATGCATAAAACAAAACATCAAAACAAAAGCATCATCTATTATAAAGAAAAAATATCATAAAAAATATCATAAATATAATAACTGTGAATAAAAAATATTTTGTAAAGAAAAAAAATGTAAGAAAATTGATACATATTTACAACAAAGCTAGTAATGCATTGATAATTATTTTGGGGTTCAGTGAAAATATTGGAAGGTTTTATAAAAATGGGGGGTCCTTTCAGTAGAGCCCTGGGTTTACATCTCTTCTGTATTTATCAGTAGTGATGAACAGAAATAAATTTTTCACTCAAACACCAAAGCTGAAAGGAAAGTTAATTTAACAAAAAATGAAATCATTAAAGTTCTTTGGCAACAAAACCATTCCTCGATATTTCAGCCGAACATTGCATATTGCTACTTTAGCATCCTTTTTGGTTACAGTGAAGTACATTCACACTGCTGACATGTTTACCTGATGCTGAAATGGTAAAAATGCATAATCAGAGAAGCACTAATTAAACTCCATTGTTTCAGTCATTGGATTCAGCCTTCCAAAACTATTTCGACTGGAATTCAAATTTCCTGAAAATTTACTCACTCCCATGTCATCCACGATTTTTATGTCTTTCTTTCTTCAGTCGAAAATAATTTTTTTGAGGATTTTTTTTTCATATAGTGGACTTCAATGGCTACCAATGGATTGAAGGTCCAAATTGCAGTTTAAATTGTCGCTTCAAATGGCCCTACACGATCCAATCCGAGGAATAAGGGTCTTATATAGCCAAACGATCTGTCATTTTCTAAAAAAAAATTAAAAAACCACAAACGCTCATCTTGCTCATCACTGTGATATGCCGCGCATGACGTAATCATGTTGGAAAAGTCACGCGTGACGTAGGTGGAAGTACCGAGCAAGTGTTTACAAAGTGAACGTGCAAAGACTAAATCAAACGGCCTTTACAAAAAAAAAGATAAAACAACGATGTCAGATGATTTTGAAGTTGGAGGAGAAAATGAGATGGAGTTTAATGCCCTACCGCGGTATTTCTGTCTACGTCATGTGTGACCTTTCCAACGCGATAACGAAGTGCGTGGCGCATCGCAGAGCTAGTAGAAGACAAGCATTTGTGGTTAAAAAGTATATAATATATAATATAATATATAAATAGTTTTAATTATTTTACAAAATGACTGATTGTTTCGCAAGACAAGACCCTTATTCATTGGAAGGGATTGTGTAGAGCCCTTTGAAGCTGCATTGAAACTGCAATTTGGACCTTCAACCCATTTGTAGACGTTAAAGTCCACTATATGGAGAAAAAACCTGGAATGTTTTCCTCAAAAACCATAATTTCTTTTTATGGTTATATGGTTAAAGAAAGACAAACATCTTGGATGACATGGGGGTGAGTAAATTATCAAGAAATTTTCATTCTGAAGTAAACTAATCCTTTTTGTTTGTTTGTTTCAGCCAATCATTTACAATTGCATCCCTGGCTATTCAGCAGTATTCTTATCATCAGTTTTCTCGAAAATTATGCCGTAACAAATGTGTAATGTTCTTGCTGCAACTTTGATCCACAGATGGGATCATTTTTAGAGCAAGCAAATTTATATGATCATTACTTGCACCAGAAGCCCCTAAAGCAACAGGTAGGCTGCATTTTCTAAGCAATAATCTGTGGACCATTATTTATCTAAAAATAACCCCAGCCTGCGTTTCCACAAAAAAGAATCACGATGAAGCCCTATTTAATGATTTGGAAAATTTGCTGACACCGTGCACTAGCCACAGGATTGAAAAAGGCTGCAGCAATGCTTCTGAGAACGTACATGCTTGTATACACGCACACACCAGCTCCTTCCTGTGAAGAGAAGGGCATACATCTCTGTCAGCTCGCTAAATACACAAAATCTCTCAAAACATTGGCATTGCAAGTGCTGCTGGAGTTGCAACGATTTCCATATTTTCAGGAAATGCACAAGCTAGATTAAACCAGTATGTCTAAAAGAATGGCAGGGATGTAATGTCCACAGTTGTGTGTGGATAGATCTGCTGTTTGCACTCACTTACAGAGGAGAGACCTTCCTGGCTCAGAGTGCTCCTTGAGCAGAGAAGCAATTAGACCTGATAAAGTTGTTTCTTTGTTGCACTTCAAAGGGAAACGTCACTGTAGGCCCCGCTAACAATCCAGCTGTCCCTTGTTTGTGTTCAAGAGTTTGAAACTAGATTGACTCATTCCTCACCTTCAAAACAAACTATATACACAGAGCAGTTAACAAAAAAAAAAAAAAAAAAAAAAAAAGTTTTACAGACCAGCTGCTCTCAAGGATGCAAGCAAGAAACAAGTTTCAACATTGTCAAAAGACTAACCTGAAAAAAGGTCTTGGCAAATAGAAAAATGCCCACTCACAGTACATTCTTCTAAAAATGCTAAAAAAATTATATTGAATGAAGAAATTAAGCGATCTTTTCTGTATCATGACAACTGATTATGAGAATATAAAAACTGTAGGGTGGGGACATGGTTCTATGCATCAGCTGTTGATTGGATAGAGTCAGATCTGAATGCAATCTTGCAGTCATTTGTAAGAAAGGGGCGGAGTTTAAGCTAAGTTATTTCATGACGACTTTATTTTAGAAATTAGTGGTCGACCGATATATATCTCCAAAGCCAATATATCAGCTGACTTTTGGTATTTTTTTAAATATCGGCGGATAAGTTTTTAAGTTTGGCCGATGTGTCAGAAGCGGGACTTTTATTTTGAACGCGCTGAGAACGCTGCTCCCGTTCTCTGTCTTCATTACTTTATGGTCGCTGTTTAAAGGTGCCCTAGATTTGAAAATTTAATTTACCTCGGCATAGTTAAATAATAAGAGTTCTGTACATGGAAATGACATACATTGAGTCTCAAACACCATCGTTTCCTCCTTCTTATGTAAATGTGATTTTTGCAAAGGACCGCTGAAGAACAAGCGAATCTCAACATAACACCAACTGCTACGCAACAGTCGGGATCATTAATATGTACGCCCCCAACTTTTGCATATGCCAGCCCATGTTCAAGGAATTAGACAAGGGCAGCCAGTATTAACGTCTGGATCTGTGCACAGCTGAATCAACAGACTTTATGCAGGTAAGCAAGCAAGTACAACAGCGAAAAATGGCAGATGGAGCAATAATAACTGACATGATCCATGATATCACTGTATTTTTAGTGATATTTGTAAATTGTCTAAATGTTTCATTAGCATGTTGCTAATATACTGTTAAACGTACCATTGTTTCTTACTGTATTCATGGAGACAAGAGCCATCGTCATTTCCATTATTAAACACTTGCAGTCTGTATAATTCATAAACACAACTTCATTCTTTATAAATCTCTCCAACAGTGTGTAATGTTAGCTTTAGCTCCGTTAGCCCGAACATAGGCTACTATCAAACTCATTCAGAATCAAATGTAAACATCCAAATAAATACTATACTTACATGATATGATGCTCCATGATGAACACTTTGTAAAGATCTATTTTGAGGGTTACATTATAATACATTGCATAAACAAAGTTCACACAGCTAGAGTTGCGAGCTCGGGGGTGGGTGTGGGGGGGGGGGTGTTGCGCAAGCCTTTAAAGGGGACACGCACTGAATCGGCGCATATTTAAATCATGCCCCAAAATAGGCAGTTAAAAAACTGAATAATAAATAAAATCTATGAGGTATTTTGAGCTGAAACTTCCCACATTCAGGGGACACCTTAGACTTATATTACATCTTGTGAAAAAGGAGTCCATGGCACCTTTAACAGTCCTGATACGTTATTAGACTGTTAAACTGTTAAACAAAGAAAGTAAACAGTATACGATAAAGCATTAAAGCATTTGCTTTTATGTCATTACTAATAAAAAGGCAAACAATACTTTCTCATTTACCGACAACATTCAGCAAATATGCATTTGTATCATTTAAACAAACATTTGAAAATCTAATAAACATTTAATTTGACAAACCTTGCAGACTTGGTCGAATGCAGCTGTAAGATCTTCTGAAGTGTGCTTTTGTAGCCTGCATAAAAACGTGTATTCTTTGTATGAGTATGTGAGAACTGAATGTGGACAGGAGTTCAGCTTCACTGAAGACGCATGATCGGCAAACTTTAAACCCTTGTTTTTAACTGTACTGCACTTTATCCAGTTTCCCACTATGCCATATTCATGCCCTGTATGTAAAATTAGTTTTTACTTCTCTTTATTTGAGAAAATATGATTCAGTGTGCACAAACTTACCAGATTACTGAGTGCCCTGTTAGTTTTTCTAATTTCTTCATTCTTTGTTATATATACTGTAATAGGATTACATAATTAAGACATCCTCTAAAGTAGTCTGTTGATTTTATTTTAGTTATTTTTTCTAAGTAAGTATTTCTAATTTATTAAATATTAAGTAAAATAAATATAAATTCCCACCACTCCCACCATAATCAACAAAGCTGTCAGTGAGACATCCAAAGCTGCTGATTTTTCTGAGCAATGTATTTTTATCACCTCACTTGCTTTAAGTGTTGATTGGGTGTTAAACATACTCGTTTCACATTTATGTTGTCACCCCTGAATCCCACCAAACTTGCAGAATTTGTCACCAGTCCTTGTTCTGGTAAATCATAATTTACGAACTAAGCATGATTTAAACAAAACTTTTTCAGACAAGGCAGATGTACACATTGCACAGTCTGACAAGTCAAAACACAAATCATTTTCATCTTCTTAGTCTGTCATCATAGTATAGAGATGACTGGAAATAATGATGAAGAAGACCAGATTAAAGCATAACATGCATCAGCTGCTAGTAGGAATGTAAGGGTATTATCCATTTCGTGGTATCGCGATAGCAAAATTTTCTCGATATTATCCTGGTCACATGACTGTATGAAACTATAGGTCTTCCAGGCAAAAAAAAAAAAAATGGATTTTTTAAGTGTATACTTTAAAGGATTATTTCACTTTCAAAATAAAAAGGTAATGAAAAAATAATAAAATAGTAATAAAAAGACATGTTCATGTCTTTCTTTCTTCAGTGTAGCAAATTAGCTCAAAATAAATATGAATAATTAATCATAACTAGTTATAATTAATTATTAATATTTTAATCAGTCAATAAAATTAACTTAATGTAATAAAATTAATATTACAATCAATTAACCTGTTGTTCAATGAACACACAGTGTTAATTGTTTATTAACTAAGAAATGTTCATTTCCAGGTTATGGGAAATAACAATCTTATTCTACTAAAAGCCTGTAGTCAGGACCGACATGAATAGGGACTCCCGTACATGAGCGCAAAACACGGACAACCTTACGTGTGACATGAACAAGACTTTATTAACTAGACTAAACACTTAAACTACTCTAACATTCACACACATACATGCATACAGTTTACCAAGAGAGAGAGAGAAAGCAGAGTACAGGAAGCAAGAAGTTACAGCATTGTTGGACATTCAGCAGATCAACAGCCTTGAGCAAACCATCAGTTTAGTTTTAACAGGCCCTTCTTTAAAAGGGGTAAGGATACTCAATGTATCCGATAATGAGACTAAGTTTGATACTTGCATGTCTCTCCAAGTTGAATTAAAACTGTCCTGATGCAATTTGTGGAGGCTCCCGTTGAATCTTTGCTGATATTTTCTTGACGAAAGAGAACCGGCTGGATTCAGAGGATCTTTGGTGAATGGAAGGTCTAGGCCGAGGCCTGGCACAAGCTTGGGGTTCCTTAGAAGCTTCTAGCTTCTTAAAGCATCATCTTGACGTCAGCATTCATCAGTAAAAGAGAAGAAGAGGAGGAAGAGCAGGAAGAGAGGGGGTTCCTTGTGATCAGTGAATATAAGGGGTGAAGATGTCACACCCTCTTGAGGTGTCTGAGCCAATAAGGAGTTCCCCTTTCAGAGGGAAGTTTTACGAGTCTTTGTTCTGTAGCAAGATATTAGCATAAGACACTGGATTGGATGAATGAGAGAATAACCTTCTAGATTCTTATAATACTAATGTGTCACAGAGTTAGTAACATGTGACATAAATTACCAAATAGGAAATGAAAGTTGGAGTCCGTAGATACCAAGCATGCTGCCAATGTGATCTCAGTTAACTATACATTTGCAACTATGGAACATTAATACCAAAATAGTTCAAAAGAGAGAATTAATACATAGAATAAAGCCTATAAAAGGAAAGTCATGAGATGGGAAACTTGGATACATGTTTATACATTTCCCAAGTGGTTATATAGAGAATACATAGGATTAAGAGAGTTTATTTGTCCTTCTCAGGAAGAATGAGTCACTAGTCTCTCCAGAATTCTTCTGGATCATAAAAGTACCATATAACTGTAACAGGACACCTAGGTTGGCCTGTGTGCTAGCAACATTGGGATGCTGGTTACAGTTTTAGGGGGATGAGTTCAGAGAACTTTGATAGGGAGAGTGAGTTTATGGGTAATTCATTAAATACAATGAATAATTGTGTGGCTGATTGGTCCAGACGTTACATCCCCCCTTTCGGTCGTTGTTGTTCTTTCTATGGACACCAGCGAGCGACGTTGAAGGTGTAGAAAGATCAGACACACCACTGGCACACAAGGCTGGAAGGCTGTGATGGGCTCTGGTTGTATGTGTCTCCTGGAGTGGTCGTCGTTCCATTGCGGTTGATGTAGACAGTAGACAAGCTCAGGTCTCTGAGCTGGTGTTGTGTGAGTGGTCAGAAGCTTGTACTGCTGAGTACTCCTCAGGTAAGAACTGTACAAGGAGCTATCTTACTAGCGTTAGAAGCTCCTGCAGGTCCGATGCAGGCGTGTCCAGTCGTCCTTGGGCTGCCTGCTGTTGGAGATCCTGCTGTGTCTGCAGGGAGAGGATGCTCCCATCCCTGGCTTCTCCCTGTGGTAGGTCTGGTACCTGGGTCTGTCTGAATTAATCCTTCTCCTTCTGCAGCTGCAGAGGATTTCAGGAAAATGGCTGATAAGGTGTCAAGCAGAAGGCTTTGGCCTCCCCCTCTGTACCTCTGTGCTTGGCTGGGGGAGGTTCTTCTGCTGACTCCATGCGGTGAAGTGAGACGTTTCTCCTGCAGTGGTTCTGTTTGCTGCAGGTAAGAGAGTCTCAGTTCTCTTTTCTTCTGTGTCTCTATTCTGTCAGGTCCTTGTGTCTGTCCCGAGCCTCCATCTCTAGCTGGTCTATGTGGCTTTTAGCATGCATCAGCTCCTTGTGAGTCTCTGTGATCTGGAGTTTGAGGTTGTCCACCTCCTGTTTCAAAACAGCGAGGATGTGGGCCAAGAAAAAGTTGACTTCAGTCAGATCATTGTGATCACACCTCTGGTTTGAGTCATCTGCCTTTACTTCTCTTCCATCTTTGTCCAGTTGCTTTTGGCTCTGGTGCCGTAATTGCTCAGCAGCACTGGTTAGGAGGGTGTTCCTCACGACACATAGCCAGTCCTTTTGGTCTGCCATCTGGGCAGTTAGGCTGAGCATCTGCAACATTTAGGCACGCTTGTGGTGAGAGTAAGGGCAAGAGACTACTGCAAGATCAAACAGAATTTAGGGCTAAAGGCACAGTGAGCAGCCAGGTGTATAAAATACAGCTAGCTTTAATAAATGACTTAAGATGGTTCTTGTGGTCAGATTATTTCTTAGTATTTCTTACTGATGGCTCACAACAGGCTTGACCTCCGAACAAATGGAAAAGAGAAAGAGAGAGGAAGAGGAGAGCTTTCCTATTAGATTGTGCTTATTAGTGGTGCTCAAAATTATGCCATAGCAATCATTCGGATTCCTTTGTAACTGGCTCATAAAATTGAAGCAACTGTTGTAAATAAACAAAATCAAGAAGGAGAGTATGTCTAGTTGCTTGTGGTTATATTGGGAAATTAAACCACACAAGACTAAACAGGAAAATGTAAATAAATCACATAGATGAAAGAAATACTAGTAAAAACAAATAGCTGACTGCTATTATAATTAAAATCAATAAAATATTTAAAGAAGTGATTAAAACAGCAGAATGACCTGGTATTGGGAATAGTCAATAGCACTAGTGATTAACAATTAGATTAGCTTTGGAAATCACTCTATAGTTGGTCACAGCTGCAGCGTGTTCAGGACCACACCATGTGTGTGTCCCTCCCAGAAGTTTAGTCAACGTGTTATTGAAATATCTCAATAAATCCTAGAATTCTTCTTTAGTTAAACAGTTTACATGTAATTAAATTTAGATTTAATCACCCTAGTAACTGCAGATTTAGCTGAACAGTGTTCAGGGAGAAATGCACCTAAGTGCAGGTGAAATTAGCTGAGAAGAATTAAAGGTAAGGAAAGAAAGAAATCAGAAAACCAGGAATGTGGTTAAGGGAAATTGGTTTAGATCAGTTCACACTGCATACACACAAGCTATAGTTAAAGGCTTCACGTAAATGATGCTAACCACTAACTGTAGAAGCTATTAGTTAGCTTAGCCTGAGGTGCAGGGCTGCTAGGTGAGGTTAGCTTAGCCACCTAGCCTGGTTTGTTTACAATATGGCATCACAGGGTGATGAGTTAGCACTTCCTGTGACAAGTCGTTGTCATGGGAACCAATGCACATTTGGGCAATTCAAACAGTTTATTGAGACTGTCTGCTCATTTCAAACAAGTTACGTATAGAGTTAAAATGTGACGCTTATACTTTCAGATTTTCAAAAACTTGATATTACATTCAGTAAAATGCAAATATGTTTTGGCATTTGCAAATTTTACTCATGTAAACTCTTCTCTCTACTTTAAACAACGTCTTGTACTTGTTTAAAGGGTAATTACACAGTTTGCTGTAAGTCAAAGCTTGTTTAAGCATATATAGTTAAGTCCGTCTTGTGCATGAATACTGATATTCCTTTCAGCGAGTGAAACACAGTTTTGGTCAAAAGATAGCTATGCTTGTAGGTGCAGGCAAAGTTTAGATGAATGACATCAATCTTAACTATAACAGGGGAGCATTACCCAAATCTACATTTATATAACACTGTACTGAGATTCATTCATCAGAAACAGGTTAAGCAATACTGCAATTGGTATTTCTCCAACCAAAGCAGAATAATCAATTCTGGTACAGTTTACATGCCGCTGAGCTGAGATTCCTTCGTCAACACAGGCTTACGCTCTAATACTGAGATTAGGATTTCTTCGCTAAAATCAGATTAACTTTACACTGATACCATTTGAACATATGCTAAAATGTGTCAAGAGTAGACTCTTTCAGTTACAGTAGAGATGTCAATTCAAGCCATCACTTTATCAGCATCTAACAAGCCAGCAATTAGTGACCAAAATGCGCATCGTCTGACATATTCTGACTGGAATTATCAAATGCACACTTTTAAATTGACAGTGGTTTAAGCTCATAATCTTTGTTTATTCATGCCCGCATTCTCCACCATTTGTAGCAAATTAGCTCAAAATAAATATGAATAATTAATCATAACTAGTTATAATTAATTATTAATATTTTAATCAGTCAATAAAATTAACTTAATGTAATAAAATTAATATTACAATCAATTAACCTGTTGTTCAATGAACACACAGTGTTAATTGTTTATTAACTAAGAAATGTTCATTTCCAGGTTATGGGAAATAACAATCTTATTCTACTAAAAGCCTGTAGTCAGGACCGACATGAATAGGGACTCCCGTACATGAGCGCAAAACACGGACAACCTTACGTGTGACATGAACAAGACTTTATTAACTAGACTAAACACTTAAACTACTCTAACATTCACACACATACATGCATACAGTTTACCAAGAGAGAGAGAGAAAGCAGAGTACAGGAAGCAAGAAGTTACAGCATTGTTGGACATTCAGCAGATCAACAGCCTTGAGCAAACCATCAGTTTAGTTTTAACAGGCCCTTCTTTAAAAGGGGTAAGGATACTCAATGTATCCGATAATGAGACTAAGTTTGATACTTGCATGTCTCTCCAAGTTGAATTAAAACTGTCCTGATGCAATTTGTGGAGGCTCCCGTTGAATCTTTGCTGATATTTTCTTGACGAAAGAGAACCGGCTGGATTCAGAGGATCTTTGGTGAATGGAAGGTCTAGGCCGAGGCCTGGCACAAGCTTGGGGTTCCTTAGAAGCTTCTAGCTTCTTAAAGCATCATCTTGACGTCAGCATTCATCAGTAAAAGAGAAGAAGAGGAGGAAGAGCAGGAAGAGAGGGGTTCCTTGTGATCAGTGAATATAAGGGGTGAAGATGTCACACCCTCTTGAGGTGTCTGAGCCAATAAGGAGTTCCCATTTCAGAGGGAAGTTTTACGAGTCTTTGTTCTGTAGCAAGATATTAGCATAAGACACTGGATTGGATGAATGAGAGAATAACCTTCTAGATTCTTATAATACTAATGTGTCACAGAGTTAGTAACATGTGACATAAATTACCAAATAGGAAATGAAAGTTGGAGTCCGTAGATACCAAGCATGCTGCCAATGTGATCTCAGTTAACTATACATTTGCAACTATGGAACATTAATACCAAAATAGTTCAAAAGAGAGAATTAATACATAGAATAAAGCCTATAAAAGGAAAGTCATGAGATGGGAAACTTGGATACATGTTTATACATTTCCCAAGTGGTTATATAGAGAATACATAGGATTAAGAGAGTTTATTTGTCCTTCTCAGGAAGAATGAGTCACTAGTCTCTCCAGAATTCTTCTGGATCATAAAAGTACCATATAACTGTAACAGGACACCTAGGTTGGCCTGTGTGCTAGCAACATTGGGATGCTGGTTACAGTTTTAGGGGGATGAGTTCAGAGAACTTTGATAGGGAGAGTGAGTTTATGGGTAATTCATTAAATACAATGAATAATTGTGTGGCTGATTGGTCCAGACGTTACATCAGTCAAAAAGAAATTAAGGTTTTTGATCAAAACATTCTAGGATTATTCTCCTTATAGTAGACTTCAATGGCCTCCAAATGGTTGAAGGTCAAAATTACAGTTTACAGCGATCCCAGACGAGAAATAAGGGTCTTATCTAGAGAAACCATTGCTCATTTTCTAAAAAGAAAATTTAAAATTGTGTAAGTTTTAACCATAAATGCTCATCTTGAACTAGCACTCTTCTACTTCTCTATTTGAATTCCGGCAGTGTAGACACTGCTAAGTGTATTACTGTCCTCCACAGGTCAAAGTTTGAACTAAATTGTCATATACAATATGCTAGTGCAAGTATATAACATTTAGTTCAAACTTTAACCTGTGGAGGGCAGTAATACACTTAGCAGTGTCTACACTGCTGGAATTCTAATAGAGAAGAAGAAGAGAGCTAATTCAAGGTGAGCATTTATAGTTAAAACTTATATAAGTTTTTTTTTTTTTTTTTTTTTTTTAGAAAAAGCGATGGTTTCTCTAGATAAGACCCTCATTCCTCATCTGGGATCGTGTAGAATGCTTTGAAGCTGCAATGAAACTAATTTTGACCTTCAACCGTTTGGGCTCCATTGAAAACTTTTCAGGATTTTTCATCAAAAACCTTAATTTCTTTTCAGCTGAAGAAAAGACATGAACATCTTGGATGACATGGGGGTAAGTAAATTATCAGCAAATTTTAATTTGAAAGTGACACATCTCACCTAATGAATATTATAGCAATGAATGCACTGAAAAACACTTGTGGTACTGATATGTCAGACATCACACACAGAGAGAGGGAGAGAGAGAGGTGCACAAAAGCTGCACGATTAATATTTAAAAGATCGCATTCTCAATTTCATCACCCACATGATCTAATTCCTAAATGACAATGATTCGCCCGTGTATAATAAACCTTTGACAAAAATAAAATCGAGACATTCAAATCTGTGTTCATGCTGCCACTGATGTAGAGAAAGTTGTCGTGTTTAGATATAAACAGCTTCACAAACAATCTTTTCAAAGACACAGTATCAATATTTCTGTTACAAATATTTCAGTTATCAAAAAAGTATTTAAAAGTTTATTATTCAGCTATAAACGCTGTTGTCTACGTTACCGATCAAAATAGAATAAATCACCTTTTGAAAGTAACTGGGTGCTTCAAATAATGACTGTATCAATTGCATTGTTATGCCACTAGGTGGCAACAACTTACTGTTAAAAATGTACCTATCACAGAATCATTCTTTCAGGTCTATTCAGGTCTATATTATATTATATTATATTATATTATATTATATCACTAGCTGAAATTAATTGCTTCATTGAGAGTGGTGTGACAATGGTAATCATTACATCGGACCAAAAAAAAAAAAAAAAAAAAAAAAATTGACTAATGCCAGAATGGTGATGGTGGGTGAGTGCTGTTAATGGTGATGACAATGGTAATAAATGGGCACACATACACACACACACACACACACACACACACACACACACACGTCACACTTATACATTTACACCTTTTTTCTTTTATTTTTTTTATTTTTTTTATTTTTTTTATTTTTTTTTTTTTGTTCACTTCTGGAATTATGGAACTACTAGATTGTTGGTCACTGCACTATTAGAGTCTGTACATCTGTCTGTCTGTCTGTTAATAAAAAAAGGGAAAAGAAAGAAAGAAAAAAAAGGAAAAAAAGAATCATTCTTTCAGAAACAAGTGAAGTCTTTATGAATCCCTTTCTGAATTCCTAACTTCTAGCTGTTCTCAGTGGTCCTTTTTGACCCCAACATCCCTTACATCCACAACAATATTCGGCCCAATGACATTTTCAGTTGTTCAGGACTCACTGGATATTTTTTACCCCACAAATTATTTTAGAGCTCAGCATAAATTGACAAATATACACTATATAAATTAATACTTGCAGAATTTAATCAAAAGCGACAGATTTGCAATTGTTTAAGTTTAGTTTATGCTTGTTTTGTCTTTTTTAGATCATTATGAGGCCCCCTTGCAAGTTTGCTGAGGGCTCCTGGTTGAGAACCTCTGTGCTAGACCATACTACAAACAAATTAATATTTGCCAGTTTTCAAATTAATGAATGAATACAGAATGAGACCGACAAGATCTAAAACACCAAAACAGCATAATATCATATAAGTGGTTTAAATTTCCTTAATGTTGAGTAAATAATGACAAAGTTTTCATTTTAAGTTAACTAACCCTTATTATATCTCAATCCTTATTAACAGTTCTACCCATTTGAAATACTACTGGCTGACAGAGAACTTTCTCTATTCTCCTGATGACATTTAAGTATAAAACACAATTGTTATGCCTTTGCACTCATTCACCTGAGTGAATATACGTCAACACCCTGTATGTTCCCGTGAAACTACTGTAACACGCAAAAGATTTAAGTGACGTACGGCTGCTAAAATGAGTCATTACAGTGTACAGCTGCAAGCTCATGCAGCAGTCAGTCATATAGATCCGTTAAATCCATACCATCACACTTCTAAAGACTCTTACCCAGCATGGTGCTTTCATCTAAAAAAAACACTATAAGAGCAGTTCTTAGACTCAAAAGAAGTAACAACATGCCAGCAAAGACACAAGCTGAAGCTGCTCTTGTGTTTTTGAGAGTTTTTGAGAGTAGACAGAGCAGATGAGAATAAAGAAGTAAAGACGTTAAAATGAGAAGGAATGGAGAGGAGTGCAGCAGATGAAACCATGGGGAGTGCTGATTGCAGAATTATTTTCACACCACACACTGTGGAGACAAAACGATTCTTCTCGCCCTCTGTTCTGTCTCTTCATCACGTTTATTCTCTTCAAGGACTTCTATTCGTTCGCCGCCTCTCATTTGATGAGCACCTCTGCACCTCTCGCTCTGTTCCTCAGCACAAAAGAATGGTGATAACAATGCCAAGATCAAGGTTTTGATATCCAATGTTTAAAATGTACACATACAGTCCATTCAAAAAGCTAAATAAATGTTTTTTGCACTCAACAACAGCTACAGCAGAAGAATTGAACAGAATGCAGGCATCTTGAGAAGCTTTTTAAAAGTTTCATTTTTTTGACCTTTACACAGCATCTTAAAGACTAAGCGCTCACAGCATGAGGGACTAAAAACACAGTGAGATGCATCACAACAGTCAAAGGTGACTCCCTAAATGCATGTCCTCTTAAAAATGTGCACAAAGCACTGACAAAAAGGGTGACATACTGCAACAGTTGAAGGCGTCCGTCTAGTGCATTTGTTTACATACATAATTTAAAAAAATAACACATAAACACTCGAGTCATTCAGCATAAAACCATCTGTCAACAGTACTGTTAACTAATAAGTCTTAACTAAAACTAACAATCCTAAAAATTGTGTTTATTAATAGAAATAAAGATGAATTTGTTAAAGATGAACAAAATTTCAGATGAAAAACAAACTTAAACTTAAATGAAAATTGGAAATGTTGCCATGGCAACTAACTGAAATAACAAAAGTTAAAGTTGAATTTGAAATATAAAATGAAAATAATACTAAAATCAAATAAAAATGTATTGAAGCAATACAGAAATATTTTTTAAAAATTACAAAAATACATAAAATGTATGCATTTTCAAATAATAATAATAAACCTCACAATCCTCCTCTCAGTCAAGAACTACCCTGTTCTTCTAAAGGGTAAGTGCCTTTAAGGACCGGCTGCTCTCAGGGATGTTTGCTTCTCCATGAGCTGAAATATTGATCATTTCCTGGACGGCTGGTGAGCCACATATATAATTGAAATGAATCTCTAGGCTTGTGTCAGAATGGGTGGAAGAGTTAAAAGGGGTATTGAAACATCCACAAGGCTCTTAGAGCCTGAGAACATGAATCACGCTGAAAGAGGGAGATCCGTGGACCTTACAGTCCAGCCTATTGAACGCTGTGAAAGTTGAAGAGATGAAGCACCTGGCACGGTGCTGCCAGCATGTTCCCCGAGAGGCTCTTGTGGAGGAAATCAGACCGACCCAAAGGAATGAATGGATGTCCCTGAGCGCTACATCACACTGCATTTAAAAACACATTTCTCTCTCAACTAATTACAGAATTTAATGAAGTCTTGGCTATCCATAAAGGGTTTCTAATTTGGAGTCCAGACTGTTGGCATTGCAAACTAAATAAGCACTAATAAGAGCTAAAAGTTCTCTACAGATGCAGTCGCATGTTATAAAATGTTGTGCTAACTGGGTGGACAGATATGTCATCGGCTTCTAAGATCAATTAGGTGTGAATCAAGCTTTTAACCTTTGTGTGACCCACAGAAGCACCTACTCAGAATTTATAATATTTATTTATATATATAAATTTAGATATATAAGTGTTCTCAATTGTCCTGTAAAAACAAATTATATATATATTAAAAAAAAATAAAAAAATAAAATCAACGCTCAATCTAAAAGGTCCTAAAAACAGGCCTCATTTTTTAAATGCAAAATATAACTTCTTATTCTTTCCTTTTGATTTGGAATAAAAACAAACAAACAAATAAACAAAGAAGAAGAAATAAACATAATAACTGTATCCGCAAAGTAATAAGCATGATATTTTTTCAAATTCCAGTAATGAGAATCAGATTATTTAATTATTTATTCATTTAGTTATTAATTTACTGCATTTCAGTAATGAGAATTTGGATGTAAAAATGTGTTTAATTGTCCTGAAACTAATATCACAAGGCAAAATCTTAATGGCCCTAAAACAGACTTCATTTTGTTCATGCAAAATCTAATTTCTCTCTCTCTCTCTCTCTCTGGGGGGGGTGAAATATGACCTGAACATATCTTTGTGATATTTATCCATAAAGCTATGGCTCTATAGACTGCACAGCTCCCTATAGACACTGCCGTTTTGTACTCTGCCCATCATACAGCCAGTTAGGAGAGACAGGTTAAAATCACACAGGGGTAGTAAATGGAAAAGGTCTTACTTTTCTGAACCACAGCCCAACCACACTTCCACTCTACTGTGTGACAGCACTCCCCTCTACAGGACAAAGAGCTTTATGGCACCCTCTATGAATAAACCATGTTCCCCATACACAAACTGTGATTTATAGTTTAAAAAGGCTGAACCTTAACAAACAGAAGGCTGGTGTGACACTCCAACATCCTTAGAAAAGAACATCATTGTGTTCTTACCTGACTCAAGCTCAAGTTAAGCATTAAATGCGAGTACTTCTTTTAATATAATATTTTTATATGCCGTTTGAAGCAATGCATGTTTGTGCAGTTTTGTTATATTTTTATAGTGGTGTTGGGAAACACTGGAATAGAGTCACTGAGTGAGATCAGATGGTCTTCAGATGGTCATTAGAGATGTCTTCGAGTTCGACGAAGGTCGTCAAAAATGAAAAGAGGTTACGAGGGCAGAGAGTGAGTGAAAGAGAGAGAGAGAGAGAAACAAGCCAACAATTACTCAGTTTTTCAAAAAGAAAGGTATATGTTTATTCACGGAGCTTCCTTTGCTGTAATGTTAGCTCTCTAGTGTCTAAATGATTATTTAAAGTCACTGCTGCAGTGTATTGTTCATGTTTAATATAATGTATGTTTAACCATTGTTTAAGAATGTTGCATTTTCTATGAATATCTGATTACTGTATTTGTCTATTACATTTACATTTGAATAAGAAATCATCTGCTAGCTACAGCCATGGTAGGTCTCTGACTAAATAATGATACCTAGTGGTCAAAACCAATAGCAAAAGTAATAGGTCAGTATTAGTAAATGTAGACAAAGATTTTGGTTGGCTTGTATGTTTGGCACGGAATGGGGGCGGTAGGGGGCCCAACCTCATTTTCTTTCATAGGGCCCAAAATTGCTAGCGGCGCCCCTGATCATCTCATAGCAAATGGCTGATAGTGGTTCCTAATTGAAAATTGACAATAAATAAAGCTTAATCCAACAAATAGCTTCCTTTTCACATAGATCAACACAGGCATTCAAATGTTTGTCCCTCAAGCTGAAGGTCACTGATCAAATAAGATCTATCGATTCCTTCGTCTCCACACAAACATGGGTTTTGTCATAACACCCCTCCATTAGAGTCAGGCCAGAGGGAGAGCTCGGCTTTAATTCTGTCTTCATTCCTCTATAATCACTCCCCCTGTTTGGAGTCTTTTTCTGCGGCGCATATTAAAACAGATCCATCATGTCTGACAGACCTTATGTGATCTCACGGTCCCTCTTCTGTGCTGCTGCTGCTCCTGGGGTTTCACAGAAGAGCAGTCGTTTTATTCGGCTTCAACACTGACAACGGTGGAAATTAGCACATCACAATTCCATAAACAAGAACCTCTCGCTCTGTGTTAGACGGCAGAAAATGAATTAGCCAGGCTAATTAGTGAAAAACACTGGGGTACAAGCAGGATCAAAAAATTAACTCTCACCAAGCATTTGGCTTTGGCAAGTAAATAATGAAGATTGTTAGTTATTTTATGGGTTGTAGTTCCTCAGGTATCTACACACAACAGAGGAACTACAACATAATAAATGGTTCAAGCCAAATTATAATAATCATCATCTGTGCTTTGCTTATAGTTATGCACATGATTCAAAACAAAAGATATACAGTTTACTAAAGGAAACATTTGTCATGTTTTCACCTGCTTTCAAATTGAGCGGCATTTAATAGACAGAGCCGTAGTTCACTGACAAGCCACGCAATATCACGTTCAATATCGATATGAATCGCCGTCGATATTGAACGCGATATTGCGTGGCTTGTCAGTGAACTATGGCTCTGTCTATTAAATGGCGCTCCATTTGAAAGCAGGTGATGGCGATTTAGCGGTAATCAGGGAACCAGCTTTACTGACAAAATGCGCTTGACAAAAGCATTCAATATATCGCCCAGCCCTACTCCGGAGCAGGTTAGCTGTGTAGCTTAAAGGTTTAGTTCACCCAAAAATGAAAATTCTGTCATTTATTACTCACCCTCATGCTATTCCACACCCGTAAGACCGTCATTAATCTTCGGACAAACACAAATTAAGATATTTATTTCCGATGGCTCCGTGAGGCCTTCATAGGGAGCAATGACATTTCCTCTCTCAAAATACATAAAGGTACTAAAAACATATTTAAATCAGTTCATGTGAGTACAATGATTCAATGTTAATATTATAAAGCAACAAGAATATTTTTGGTGCGCCAAAAAAAACAAAATAACGACTTTTATAATGATGGCTGATTTCAAAACACTGCTTCAGGAAGCATCGAATCATGATTCAGATCACGTGTCAAACTGCCAACGGCTGAAATCATGTGTCTTTGGCGCTCCGAACAGCAGATTCGATACACTGATTCATTGTGCTCTGATGCTTCCTGAAGCACTGATTTGAAATCGGCTATCACTTTATAAGTCCTTATTTTGTTTTTTTAGTGGACCAAAAATATTCTCGTCGCTTTATAATATTAATATTGAGCCACTGTACTCACAAGAACTGATTTAAATATGTTTTAGTACCTGTATTGATCTTGAGAGAGGAAATTGCTCCCTATGTCAGCCTCACAGAGCCATCGGATTTCAATTAAAACATCTTAATTTGTGTTCCGAAGATTAACAAAGGTCTTACAGGTGTGGAACGGCATGAGGGTATGTAATGAGAATTTTCATTTTGGGGTGAACTAACCCTTTAATTTACCATGGTGATGAACACCACTAAAAACCAATCCATCTTCTTGAGCTCGAAAAACAGAGTTTGCACAAACTAATCCCAAACCTACCTGCATAGCAACTGAAACCAGCTTCATGGAACAGGCTATGGTCTGAATGATTCATTAGCAAATTGGTCTGAATCAAAAAAAGATTTTTAAAATGCTTATCTAGTAATCACAAATGACTGAGTGGGAACCCTGAATATATCCTTGTTAATAAAAATACTGCAGTTTTGCAGTGGCCAAATTCTCTCTATATGCTTGCCACAAACAGCTGTGCCAAAAACAGGGCAATGCAATCGTGAACCGGTGATTGCATAGCAAAAAAAATCCAAATGGTTGACAGGAAGGCAAGAGGGAGACAATTTTCAAAACAATATGCAGAGCCACACAGCTGTTTGGGGAGAAATGGCAACATGTAATAAAACACAAAGGCACAGTGGGTAGCTGGAAATGGAGCATGCTGCAGACATTAACTATGCTCTCCACGGTCTGTGACTCAGAGTGGACATTTTCAAGAACTTTTATTTCCACTCGGTGGATCCAAGAGCCCATAATGGGAGATTTAAGTGAATTACAGTGGTGCCAGGCATGCAGACATAAGTAAGTGTGTGTGTATTTGTGTGTGTGTATTTGTGTGTGTGTATTTGTGTGTGTGTATTTGTGTGTATTTGTGTGTATTTGTGTGTGTGTGTGTGTGTGTGTGTGTGTGTGTGTGTGTGTGTGTGTGTGTGTGTGTGTGTGTGTGTGTGTGTGTGTGTGTGTGTGTGCACGTGTGTTCTTCTGGACAGCTGGACAGTAAATTCACAGCCTCAGATGGGCCTTTATTGTGCTTGCTGAGAGAGGCCAGAACACGTCTATCATCTCCAATAAACTCTGCTGGGTTCAGTTTGAGTGTGCTGTGTGCTGCCAGCACTGATATTTCAAACCTGAGAGTTTCAGCACAACATAGAAGTTGAGCTGTAACAAAGTGCCTGTCCTTAAATGTGATCCCAGGGTCGGTATAACTGCTATTATTACTGCAAAAAATTAAAAAAAACACATTGCCTCAATGACATAACGGAACGTCTGGGGGTGGGGAGGGGTTGTAAGTCCCACTTTCTAAATAATGACTTTACAAATTGTCGATTAGCTCTTTTGTGTCGATGCAGCTGCCATTAGAAGCTCCAATTGCTATAGAAAGCCAGTGTTCTGAGACAAGTGCTTATAAGTCAATTCACTCTGCACCGACAGAGGCAGACCAACGGCAACAGTTACCAGATTACAGCACGTCACTTCTCAGACATTCTAAACCCGGTTCAGCATATTCAGTCGGCTCTAACAGATGCCAACAAACTCCGACAGGAGGCAACACACTGATCTGACAAAACCAAAAGAAGTGTATGTTGCCATCTGTCGGTGAAGTGTGAATTGGCCTTATGACTGCATATGCGCATTGGCTGAAGCCTGAAAAATGAGTTTTGTTTTGGGGGTTTTTATGTCATGATTTGAGCATTTATAAACAAAATCTATTTATGATACCGTTGTTGTCAGAAAGATGGCCACAGACTGAAATGACTTGTCTGAAAGGAACTTTGGTACATCTAACTCAATAAAACCCATTCTATTCAGTGACGAGGATTTTTCAATGCAGATTATATCGAACTCAGTAGGTGACAACAAGTGACAGTCAATAAGGAGTGAATCATTCAAAAACACTGATTCATTCAGGAACTGTCTCCATTTCTGCGTCCCATTTCGGAGGCTGCATCCTCCAGATGTCGCATTTGTAGGCTGCATACGTCAGAGAGGATGTCTTATTTAAGAAAAGTAACCGTAATAAAATTGACTGTTATTACTCGTGGTGTAAAATACTGTAATTTCTTTAAAAATAACAAACGCAACTTCCGGAGGACGAATCCTTCAAAATGAGACGCAGCTTATGGGTGAGTCACTGAATCATTTACTCAACTGATTTGATTGGAGAAGTCAAACCAGATAGATATACACACACCAAAGGCAATATATTTTTTCCAATATATAATACATGAATATTATAATGAATATATGTTTTTCACATTTTCCGAGGGAAAGGACAGGGCAAGTAAAAATCTGATTGGTCCAACATGAAAAAAAAAAAATCCTTTCTGTTGAGCCCTAGACTTCCTGACCCCTGTTCCTGTAAATATTTCCTCTATAGAGTGAGACAACAAGATTGACACTGGACAAAAGCTAGACAGGGGCCTAAGAGCAGCTTCCTACTCAGCAAGCATACTGGAAACCATGTCTATTACAGCTTTATTGTACAGATGCACAGCTCAAGCTACTGTAATTCTGAAATGCATGTGTCCATTTTGAGCTGTCACTTTAAAGAGGTCACCTCTCTACATGGAATAGGGCAAGAAGATAAGACGACTTCAGAATAAATAGCACCCTTTGTCAAGCATGAAACAGTGTTGCATCATGAAATAACATTAAATATCATCATTCAGTGTGAAATGAGTCACCCTACCTCATTGAAAAGCACTCGACCGCTCTGACCTGACGTGCCACTGACAGAGTGAGAGCCGCTCTTCCATGTGCGGCCGAAGAAGTGCTGGTGACCCGAATCAAACAGGGTCACGCGCAGCTGATACTGGAGTGATGGTGGCGACTCTGACTGTTGTCATGCCAACCACAAGAAAAGGGGGGGGGGAGTCTTTGTAATTAAGAGCATATTTTTTTCAGTTTAATTGAAACATGTTTTTGTGTAGTTGACATGGCATTTCCAGTAGTGTGAAACATGCTATAATTCATTTAAAACTGAACATTATAAAAAATATATATATTATAGATAATACATATATTTATTATTAAGAAATTATAAATAAATAAATATTAGTTTTTATATATATATATATATATATATATATATATATATATATATATATATATATATAAAAATATATACAGACATATTTAATGCTATAAAATGGTAAATTTACATAAAACACTGAATAACAGGGTTTTGTTATGAACCAGGAATTATAAGTGAAAAATGTGAGGTTTTTTTGTGGGCTTAAGGGGATAGTTCACCCAAAAATGGAAATCACTAACTTATACTATGGAAGTCAAAGGGGACCAGCAAGGGGTTTATTTACCCATACACCATATAAGGTTACCCATATAAATTATCTTCCTTTATTTTCAACAGAAGAAAGAACTTCATGCAGGCTGAGAACAATTTGAAGGTGAGTAAATACTGACAGAATTTTCATTGTATCCCTTCAAGGATACAATATTTAGAATAAATGTAGAATATTTGTGCTTAAAAATATATGGTGTTTAGAATGTGAAACATGATCTAGCAATACATTTTAACTTTTACATAATCAGTATCTGAATTAATCATCCACCTGTTTTATGTGAAGTCCATCGATCTGTTTGAAGACCAGCTGTAGACCTTGAGAAGATCCTGGAGCTTGTCTGGCGGTTTGACTGTGAGGTGGGATCACGCGGTTTCTCTCGAAAGCGTTTTTCCAGCCAGACATGTGTGAAGTTTCTTCACTACTCTCAATCTACCAGGGAATGTTAGAGGCTGTCGGTCAGTAACGTTTATGTTCCCTGGCAAACATCCCTGAAAACGTCTAAAAGCTTCACAGGTTGTTAAATCATCCCCGCAGCCGAAGTGAAGCGCTTGTTAATTAATTAATTCAAATCAAATGCGGAATATTGACAAAATGCGACGCTCAATCAAGAAGAGACACTTTTTGTAGCAGTTTGACTCATTCTCTTTCTTTTCTCCTGCTACCGCTTCAAACGCATGTAATTAGGCTAATTTCACAGAATAGCTAGTTCGGACATTTTTTACACACGCTCTACACACTTGTTATTTTCATAATCATAATACATATAATAAAAATACTGGGCTTAGCTAGTTGTCAGGAAGACATTCACTGTGAAGTGGTTTCCATAGCGTCTGTCAGCCGTTGCCAGGGTGAATTAAAGAGCGGTTTGGCGCTTCTCTGCACGAGAGAAGTGCGAGGGCTGCAGCATATCACCACCGTGTGGCTCGGTGGTGAATCAAAGCTCTGACTCACATTTTAGGGGGAATTTTCTAAAGTCGTACTAATGTTAAAAAAAGTACTGTGACCGGGAGGAGACATTTAATAGACACAAGGAGTGATCTTACACAGTAGTCAAGTCATTTTTATTTACAGTATACCTATAGCGCTTTTTACAAAGCAGATTGTGTCAAAACAGCTTTACAATGATTAGGCTACAGAAAAACAATTTGGGCTGCACAGCAGCTCTAGAAAGAAATGGTGTCATTGTCCAGCTTAAGTAAGTTCAGTATTGATTCATTCCATTGTAAAAATGATTAGTTATTAATTTAGTTAGGGATAGATGATAAAGGCATGTCCATAATGAACCGTAATACTGATGAACTCAGGCAATGACAATGAAAACCTTGACAAAGAAACTAAACAAGGCGGTGAAACTAAACATGGCTGTGACGCGTATTAATGTAAGTTGATTCCGTGATTAAAACTAGTTAAAGGTACAATTTGTAAGATATTCGCAGTAAAATATCCAAATGTCAATGACGTCAGTTACCCTTTGTTACCGCCTTTACTGACATAGAAACCACATGACAACAGTGTCGTGGACAAATGCGGAAGTAGTGTCTAGCGTCCAGCAAACCACTCGCTTGCTTCAAGCAGCACAACAATTTTAAGCAACTGTTTACAACACTGAAAATAATCAGAAATGAAGGATCATGTGACTGGAGTAATGATACTGAAAATTCAGCTTTGACCACAGTAATAAATTACATTTTAAAATATATTCACAAAGAAAACAGCTATTTTAATTCCTAATAATATTTCGCAATATCACTGTTTTTACTGTATTTTTGATTAAATAAATGCAGTCTTGGAGAGCATAAGAGACTTCTTTCAAAAACATTAAAAAGTTTATCAATTAGCACTGCATTATTCATATTGTCAATAAATACCTTGAGATGGCAATCGTGTGTTGTTTAATTGTCTTTGTGTTTCATCAGCCAAAACATTTCTGCTTTTTATTCAGCTGTTGTTACAGCTTTATTCACACTGGCCTGCACATGAACACTTGCCTGAAAAAAGTCCAGGGGATGAATTGACCATTTATTAAAAAGTTTTCAGGAAGTTACTCCACCCAGGATCACTTAGAGCACCTTTAAGTACTGAGTAATAGGCTAGTAATTAACTACATGTACTTACTATGGTTAGGATTAGAGCTTGGTTTGGTTTAGGGTTAGTTGCATGTAATTATGCCTAATTTATAGTTATTACATAATGTGTTACCATTTCTTCTTCTGAATAGCCTACATCTAATTTTGAAAACACATAGGCCTACTATAATTATTATTATTATTATTAAAGGAAATATAACACTAATAGCAATGGTTGCTAAATTAGCAGGGGGATTTCCACATTCACAGTCAGATGACTGTGTTCCTGGATTTGTTTCAGGAAGTCCCATTGCATCACATCTGTGAATGAAATGCAGAATCAGACATGTTGAAAATTACTAACAGCATATAAGCAAGCTCTTACAAGCAGTTTAAGCAAGCTCTTACTTTGTGTGTGGTAAACAGGATGAAAAAGATCCATTTGAATACGTGCCCCCAGTACAGTCAGCACACACAGTATCTGTGGAGCCAGTCCCTGCAGAGACAGTCAACATAAAGTTACTGCCTTGTATTTGCTTAAAAACTTCCCTTGAGAAGTATTCTCCCTGTTTTGTGTTAAGCAGCAGATAAAAATAAAGAGTGTTTCACACTTTGCTCATTTATATATCACAGGTTTTTATAATTTACCTGCTTGTTTGATATATTGTCCAGGGCTGCATTCAGAGTGTTTCACAGCAAATCTACAGCTGCCTTTATTTTTTTCAATACAGTAGAATCTCTCCAGCGGCCCACAAACAGTATCTGATGACCGACTGCATTCTTTATTCACTCTTAAACCTTGGTCTAGGATGGAAATGAGTCGGTAGAAACCATAATGCATTGAGTTACTTGTTTTTTAGCAGATACTTTTGCAGTTGCATTATAAGCAACTAACTCTATATTATTTTCAGGGACATTTTCAATGAAGCAACTCACTAAATTGCAAGTATTCAGATTCTAAGTCATTTACATTGACAGACATGATTTTTCACCATCAATGTTATAATTTTTTTTAGATGAACAGATATAAATGGGAAAAACTCACTTGCATCACATAGAATACAGGGAAAACATTTCATGAGGCCGTTTGGTTCATCAGAGAAAGTTAATGGAGGGCATGGAGCACAAGTTGTGCTGATGTGATCTGTGCAGTGCCAAAGAACATGGTTTCCTGATAGGAAGCAAAAAAAAAAATACTGTGATTTCTAGCTGAACATTATTTTTCTGTTTTGAAATTTAAAAAGCCTTTTGTAACTATATTTTTTGTTGTTAAATATATGCTATATAACTATAGCATGCAGTCTTACCAGGGGTACACATGGGGCAGCACTGCTCGTCTATCTCATATTCAGCATGAGCACATCGACAAAAACAAAGTTCATAGTTAAGAGAAATTATAATTGTAAGAATAGTACTCCTTAAAGTGAACATGGTCAATGTGTAGATCCAAGTCTGTTCAGTTAATGTGTGCACTGAGCAAACATGTCTCATGTCATTGCTATTGTTTTGAGCACAATCTTCAGACGCTTCCAATGCTGTGATGTTAGTTGCATGGTCTGATATGTGCCATAAACAGTATACAATCTTGAGGCAAGTTGTAGAAACCTGAGAGACAAAGCGACTGTAGTACAAGACTCTTCAAGACTCAGATCCTGCACAGGTTATATTTCCACAGCTTCTCGAAGACATATGTAAAACAAACAGAAGCAGAAAAAAGGATGAGCTTATTGTAAACCTACTGTATACATTTGAGTGTTTCTTCAATAAGGGCTCATATATATTTAGGAAATTAACGTTTCTGTAACGAAGCTGGACTCAAGCAGGGATCCATATGCAAAGCTTTATTAAAAGTGAGTGTGGTCGTACAGGCAGGGTCAAACAGGAACAGTAAGGGACAGGCAGAGTCGTGGTCAAGATACAGGCAAAGATCAGGACAGGCAGATATCACTCACAGGTCGGGAAACAATATACAGTCCAAAGGCAGGCAGCAGGGAATCGTAAATGGTACACAGACAGGATCAATAACAGGCAGGCAGGCAAACAGACAGACAGGCAAACAGACAGACAGACAGACAGACAGACAGACAGACAGACAGACAGACAGACAGACAGACAGACAGACAGACAGACAGACAGACAGACAGGCAGACAGGCAGGCAGGCAGGCAGGCAGGCAGACAAGATGATATCACTCAGTAATGTACATAGGGTGAAACAAGACTTCACAATGAGGTGGTGTGTGAGCGAGTCTTAAATAGTCCAGATAATAGGCTACAGGTGTATGTGGCAAATGATGATTGGTGTGGAGTGTGCATGTGACAGGCATGGAGGATTATGGGAAGTATAGTCCAGGAACTGACAGGAATCATGACAGTTTCACACTCTGACAAGTTTACTTATTTTACTTACATTTCCACCACAGTGTCATTTACACCAAATATATAAAATATATATTGAGTTTTATAAGCATATAGAAAAGATGGTTGCGAAAATCATATTTTAAACATTTTGTGGAATAAAATGGATGACTATTTGTTTTGTAACCAAAATGTAAAAGTTTTTTTAAGATATTTTTTGTTTTTCCACACAATAAATACTGAAATGGAATAAATAAGCATGTAATTATTCATATTTTATCACAATTAATTTTTATAAAAGTCTAAATCTAGGGCAAGAAAACAAACACAACATAAAAGGCAAGAAAAACTTTACTCTGTTAATTGTAATACAAATCAGCCCCTTGGACATATAGTATTTTATGAATTTAGTGTTTTTACATTGTTTTCATAGAACTTATGAAGCATCACAGTCGGTAAAATATATCCTGATCATGTAAAATGTTTGAACAAATGAAAACAAGCCAAGCAAAAACTTGTGAGAGGAGGCAATACTTTCACTTTAATAGTCGAAATGTGAAGGAAATAAAGAAATAACACTTACCACAGTTTGGATATATAAAATAATAGTGATTTGACCAGAAAAAGGAAGGCAGTTATTTAACCTTTATATCGATATGTCAAAATCCGGACAATTTTCGTAATAATGTAGCCTAGTTGCTACAGGTCACGCGTTTTCCTTAATACTAGCTAGGCTACTAATAATTACTAATACAAAAAAATACCGAAACGACACGTCTTACCAGCGGATAGTACTTCTTTTTCTTTCATTTTTCACGAACATTGTTGGTCGTCTCAAAGTCTAGCTTAATCTTTCAGTTTTGCATCCTGTTCTACAATCAGATGGAATTTGAAACATACGGAACCTACTTTGCATTAATAGTTCAAGTTATACAGGCTAAATTCTATTTCCTACTTCAATCTACAATAAAAGTAAAGGAGAGAATAATTTGTATCTTTGTTCTCGTGTATTTATTTGTGCTATTGCTTGCAATTTGTTTATTTGTTCTTATTTTATTATTGACTGTTTAATTGTCTTTAATATTAGAACTTTAGCCTATAACGTTACTGCAGAAATACAAATTAGCCGATATCATTTTTGTATTTAGGCTTCATGATTCACATTTGACCGTCTGTATGATGTGAAAAAAAAAAAGAATTACATTAAACCCCAAGTGAAATTCTCGAGGAAACACGTGGCTCCAAATGCTTATTCTAGGTGTTTGTAATACAAAATTAACCGTTCTATCATTATCATTTTTGAAAAAAATAGCGTACGACGAATCTGCTTTTTTTTTTACTTTAAAACAAGTTGTTTAAACAAGTTTTGTTTTTAACATTTTTATTTGCGTCCACACGGTGGCAGCGCATGTCTTGTCGTTGTTTTGATCGCTCATGCAGACATGCGGCGAAAGAGAAACTTTCGCAGTACAACGGACAGCGGACTGCGGAAGACAAAATATGCACAAAATAACAAAACCCAAGCTGGTAAAGATCAGAAGTTCCAACCAGTCCAAGAAATACGGAATTGCGGCTGTTAACCTGAAGGAGCTGGTTAAAAAAGGATGTAATTTACTAAAGGTATAATAAATTGTCATGTGGTTTATTAAGGAGAGCGTGTCATTACTGTAGTGTTTGGATACATCCGTCAGGCATTCATAGTTCATACTCTATCCACAGGTGTCCAGCTCCGGAGTACAGGTTTGCTTGTACGAGGATGGAACGGTAGTTACCGAAGAATATTTTCAAAATCTTCCCGATAACACAGAACTTGTTCTCCTGCCCGAGGGACAGAGCTGGAATGGGCGTGAGTTTATTTCACTGACTGACAGTTGGGATGGAACTGGAAAACATATTGTAGTAAAATAAAAACAGTGTAACGAATCAGATTGCTTTGGCTTTTCATTCTCCACAGTTGTTCATGAAATAAATCAGGTCCTGGGATTGGACAGACACACAGACCTTCTGATCAGTGCGGCAAAAGATCTTCTGTCAGATGAACAGTCTCCCAAACGGCGCAGAATACTGGGAGACCTTCTGAGGAACCTGAGGGACAATTCAGAGGTGGAGAGCAGAGAAGAAGACAAGGAATGGTTTGAAGGTATGTGAGGGGAAAGAACATTAGCAAACATTTACTGTATGCTGTAACTGACGCCTCTGAGGCAACATTTATGCCATTTATACAGAACGCATTTATTCATTTTAAAAAAGTTTTCAAAGCTATTTTAAGTCTTTTTGTTGTTGTTTTAATCATGAATGTTATGGCGTCTTTCTAATATTTTATTTGACCCGAACTTAACCTGGCCTATTTTTACATTTCTTATTATACAAATAGAGATATATAAAATATATATTTAGCTCTTGATTCTGTCATTTTTTATGTGGCATATACTTTTTTATGAGGCTGTATTATTGGATATAACTCACAAAGAACATGTTCAGATTACAGAGAATTAGAGTGGAAATGTTCTGAATTGTAATAAAAATAATGTTAATAATTCTAAAAAATAATAGGATAAATCACAAGAAGACTGCAAATATATATATATATATATATATATATATATATATATATATATATATATATATATATATATATATATATATATATTATATATAGTCAAACCACCTTGAACATTTTATTAATTAATAGAGCTTATTCACTATAGTTTAAAAAATGGTAATAAAATATGACAAGATCTCAGAGATAAACCGTGTCAGAAAAAAAAAATCTTAATTATGGCAGATAACACTTAAATATGGTCAAGTCTGAATAATTTTTGGTTCCAAATTTTTATCAGTTTTACTGGTAGTCCACTGTATGAATAATTTTTGGTTATAATATGTCACAGTTTACTTGATTTTGCTATCCTCACTTATATAAATTAACTATAGTGTCCTGCACCCACTAGTAAAAATATATCAAAAATGTCTGAATAATTTTTGGTTTGACTGTATGTTTATATATATATATATATATATATATATATATATATATATATATATATATATATACACTCTCTTCAACACCACAATCTTCTTGTGACTCATCCTATATTATGCTAATGATATGGACATATTGAGATTAATATAGCAGGCTAATTGTCTAAATCAATCACAATGTTACCGATGTTACTAATTAATGAACTCCTCAAACAGTATATTTAATGTATTGAAATGTGTTGTATTTTTTTCCATTATATATCAGGTATTGATGCCCGGTTTAAAACCAAGTCTGCTTACATGAAGTATAACTGTGAGAGCAGAATCCGAGGATATTTGAAAGAGGTGTGACAAACTGCACTCAGTTCTGCTTTAAATCTTAGCTATATTGAAATATCAAAGATATTATTTTGAATGGATTTTATCATTTATTTTATGCAGTAAAAGAGACCTGCCATAACTCTGAATGAGATATAATTGTCACTGTTCGTAGGTTGATGGATATACGCGGACTATTCCAAATGCCAAGACAAAAAGTGAATATAAAAAGGTGGTGGAGATCTTGGCAGAGAAACTGAAGGCTGCACGATACAACGGCACCTATTTTGACAGATCGGAGAAGGACGTCCACAGGCTCTGCACTGAAGAGGGCTGGTTCTCCTGCCAGGTGCTGTAGTCCAGTCATTTCTAATGACTCTTATTCAGTCCATTGCAGGAAAATAATGAAACTTAAAAATATAATAGATCTCTCGTTAAAATGTAAAATTCCTGCTTTTGTTGCAGTGGTACATAAGTTTCTTTTGATATAAGACTATAAAATATTTTTACTTTAACAGGGTGCCTTTAATGAGAACAACTGCACATTTCTCCACTCAATAAACCCGTATGGGAACCGCGAGAGCAGAATCCTCTTCAGCACCTGGAATCTGGACCACCTGTGAGTAGTACATCTTATATGTTAATGTTTATAACAAACATTAAAACTACTGGTCTAAAGTTTAGAATAATTAAAAATCTTTAATGTTTTTTAAAGAAGTCTCTTTTGCTGCATTTATTTGATGAAATATTACAATTTAAGATAACTGTTTTCTATTGTAATATATTTTAAAATGTAATTTATTCATATAATGCAATGCTGTATTTTCAGCAGCGATTACTCCAGTCTTCAGGGTCACATGATCCTTCAAATGTGCTACTCCATTATATATTATTGGTGCTCATTTATTAATAATGGTTCTTATCAGTGCTTCCTAATATTTCTGTGGAAACTGTGATACATTTTTTTTTTCATGTTTTTTTGATGAATAGAAAGTTAAATGACCAGCATTTATTTGAAATAGAAATCATTTGTAACATTATAAATCTCTTTACTGTCACTTTTGACCAATGTAATTTGTCCTTTCCGAATAAAAGTGTTATTTTCAATCTTACTTACCCCAACTTCTGAATGGTAGTGTATCACAGTTTCAACAAAAATATTTAGCACAACTTTTTTCAACATTGATAATAATAAGAAATGTTTCTTGAGTACTAAAACAGGCTATTAGAATGATTTCTGAAGGCTCATGTGACACTGAAGACTGCAGTAATGATGCTGAAAATGAAGCTTTACATCACAGAATTTTAAAATGTATTACACTAGAAAACAGTTATTTTAAATTGTAATATTCCACAATATTACTGTATTTTGCTCAAATAAATCCAGCATTAGTGAGCAGAAGATACTTAAATCTTGATGTTCTATCCTGATATACATTTAAATTTCAGTATTTAGGTCCTCCAATAAAAGGTAAAAAAGGAATTCCTTAATAAAGGAATATGAATCATTCTGAAATCCAGTTAACAAAGAAAAGCCGATATATTTTTTCAGGATAGAAAAGAAGAGGACTGTGATCCCTGCACTCGCTGAGGCACTGAATGGTAATAAGAGCGGAGATATAAACGTGGATTATTTCTACAAACTGTTGTTCACAAGAGAGAATCTCAAGCTGGTTCACATCGTCTGCCATAAGAAAGGGGCCCATGAGCTCAGCTGTGACTCCCGAAAAATCTACAAGCGGGTCAGGAGGACTGTGAAATGAAAGGACATCCATAATCCTGAAATATGCAGCATAGTGTGAGCTTCTCAGGGCAATTTCTTATTATTGTTGGGTTATATTGTGCTTCAGGTCTGAACATTTTTATTTCTTAATTTTTAGTTTTACACAAATGTTTGTACCAAAGCAACATTTATGTTTAAATTATGTGAATGCTGAACTTCTTCAGGGTTTTATAAGTGACTGATTTTATATTTGTTCATTGTCATTTTTACTAAAAGTCTTTGAAAAGAGTCTCTGGGTCATCGTTCTTTCCAGTTCCTGCCTTCAGCCAGAAGCCAGTGATTTATCATCAAAATCTTGTATCATCAGCTTTCGGAAACATGTGTGGGAACAGGATGTGTTGTACAGCAAATGTCTGTGCCCTTTCATTTACAAACAATGGTCTTATTTTACAAAATACACAAGCCTGAAAAAAATCTCATCAAATCATTTTAGTACACTAAACAAGGTTAAAATATGAAAAAAGTCAAACATATATAAAAGTCACAAGTCACTTTTCCAAAGTCATTCGTGAGGTTTATTTTCTCTGGACGGAGTATTGTGGCTTTCGTGTAATACACTGAAGATCTGATATTAAATAAGTTCACAAAATGACGTCATGTACATACAAGGCATTTTGTAGCAAAAAAATTAGCACTTGATATATCGCTTCAATAGAAAAATATACATATCACTTTCTATAATTTTTACCTCAGACAATTTGTACATAGTAGCAAAGAAACTACATATTAAAATGTTACATCTTTGAGCCACTAGTGAAGTTAGTGCAAATCCAGTCAAATAAGATATCATCATATACAGACGTATCAAATTCCTAGTGGAGCAACATGCATAAAAGAGCTTGATTGGTTAAAAATGACTTTTCATATCTTACACAAACCCTCTTAATTTGAGATACTATCCAATAAAAAAGTCTTTACATCATAAGAATATCAAAAAACATAAGATGTCTTTAATTTTCAATTAATTATACAGCACCAAATCTGAAGTATTAAGAGTTTTTTTCCAAAACAAATTATTAATTCTCAACAGAGAATGTTTAAAAGTGCCAAATTCAGAATATCAAAGTCTGAACAGCAAACTTGAGGCACTTGACTGATAGCATTATATTTGTTGATTTCAGAGCTTAGTAAGAGAACCCAGTGTTTGCTGGTCAGCGCTGCCAGATCAACTTTATGGTACAGAGTTTTTCATATATTATAGCTTTCTTTCAGCACAAGCCCCAATCACATGATGGTTTAAGCCTTAAGTCTAAGCACAAGACCTTCTTACTGTACATTCTGTTAATGCGGCACACGCATAATGCTCTGAAGTTTACAATTAGGCATGCACTAACATTTTTGTCATTGATAACGTACCTCATTAAAACAGCATTACCACATTACTGATAAACCAACAGTGCATCTCAGTGTAGTTCAAACATTAATTTAGAAGGATCTTGGAATAAAATAGCTTGCTTTTAAACAATCAAGTCCATTTTACCGGCATACTGTAAAATTCCTCCCGTGTCAGTCAAACTCCTGCAGGTCAAAACTGTGGCAGACAGTTCGAGAGCGATCGTGTCCTCATAGATGCTCATCTTCGCTGTCCTCTTTGGCATAGTAATGCATGCTCCTGTACTCTCTCCGACTCATTCTCTTGCTTCCTGGGGTTCTGCGTGGGTAATCCTGAAACAAATCAGGTCAGAATGTTTTAAAACAATGCCATATTAAAGACATTAAAATTTAATCAATGACAGTTGGCTATTGAGTGTATGCATCATGAAATCAACCAGACACCTGCTGCATTTTGACACCCCACTGAGAATACAAAGAACTTCATTCCAATAATCCTACATGGTCTTGTATTAACCTCAATATTTTAGGATTACTGTGTGCAAATAAAGCCATCTGGCTGCATGTTATTTATATGGAAAGCTTAGTTTAGACCAGAGTTATGTTACTGGGGCAAAGGTCCATGAAAGTTCACATCCAGCATGGGCCGTCAACTGATATTTAACTTATTTAATTCCAGTCTTTTCTCAGTTGAGTCAGCACATGTACTTTACAATGGACTTTTTTTTTAAATTTTATAGGCCTATTTTTTCCCCCCTACTTTATTATTCACAAATCTGGGCAGTAAGTTTCTCAGCTGACATGTACTCTATTATGATCATGTTTTATATCAGAAAGCACACCTAAATTCATTAATAATTAGAAATACTAACATACTTTGTTTTGTCGTGCACGTACACGCTTCCTTTTATAGAGCTTCAACACAGACGTCAAACTCTGGTCACGTGACTATCACCAGCCACGTAAAAATGTTCACATGAAATCAAGACAGTTTTTACTTGAATTTGTAAAATACATTAACTCTTTTAGACCCATCAAACGTAAATGCTGGCTGGTCATGCAGATGTTTGAGGCGGAATTTAAATCCTGCGCTATTTTTATTTTTTATTTTTTTTCCATTTCTGTTGATACCATAGACTGTGGTTGATACCCATAATAAAATGTTCTAAGTCGGTTTAACTTACCTGAACAACATCCAGGTTCCCAAAGAACTGCTCCACTGGGAAAATGTGATTGCTGTCCTCGTCGAAGAAAATGCTCGGGTCCTCTCGCGTTTGGGCACTGTGAACGGTCTGGTCCATCTTCACCTCTGCAGAGCCGCTACACTTGGCGGCAGAGTTCTCCTTACCGCGCCGTTCACCCGGAGTCTTTTTCCCGGGCTGAATGTTGACGTTCTGATTAATGTTCGCGCTGGAGTTCTCCTCTACTTCGCCGTGAAACGGTCTCTTTGGGAGACGTTTGGCCTCGTCGCCGTCGCCAGCCATCTGCCGCGCTGCGCTCGCGATAACAGACGCTGATCTCTGCGCCAAACCGCGCAGAATTCTCCTCCTCACCGCCTTCTGCGAATAAAAGACCAATAATAAACGTATATATGTAAAATAAATACAATACTAGCCCGGTTTTAGACGTGGTTGATACATCGTGAGAAAGGTCGCTTTACTGTAGCCGACAGACGGAAACTGTGGGGAGGAGATGGTTGGGTAGACACTGACACTGACCTTGACTGAACTTTTCACACCGGGCGGGTTTAAAGAGACAGCGCCGCACACTCGCTGTCTGTGGCTTCCAACGACAGTCTGAAACAAGATTATATCATCAATAATGCATCCGACTCACGGTCACAAACGAGAGAATTAGTGTTTTCTTTTGAACGAACATTTGAGTGAACAATTCCTTTTCGTTCACTTTCATTTTCAGTCCTTTTTTCGTTCAGTGATGTCTTTTTTCTTTAGCACTATATCATCTTGTTCGTGAACCAACTCAATGAACTGGGACAAAACGTGTGAATCAGTCTAGTTCGTTTCAAGGAGAGAAAGGGGTGGAATGGACATGTAAAAATGAAAGATGACCACGCAGTTAAAACGACCCTAGTAAAACAATTTATGACTCGCATATAACAAAAAGAATAATACGCAGTGGTCAACGTATATTGGCACAACGGGTCTGAATGAATCCGTAAACGAATCATTCTACTGAACTGATTCAAAAGATTCGACACATTGGGTGACTCAAAAACTACCACTGCTGGGAATGGTTCACAGAAACTCGCGTTTAACAAAAAAAATAGAAAACAAAAAAGTATAAGCGCGTTCTCCAAGTGAGACCTTAGTCTGCACGCCAAAACTGTGAACTTACGTTATTTTAGTCATTTAGTATTTCTAACTGAACGCTGTAGTAAACTGCACAATAAAGTCTACGTAAACTCGAAACTGATAGTGCAAGTTCATACTACAAAAAAAAAAAAAAAAAAAACTTCTTATAAGCAAATGTTCTGAATCATAGTACCTGCTTTGCCCTCATTGGAAGTTTAAGCGTCCAAAACAGAGTGCGGAGTCCTGTGAGTGTTTATCTCCGGTGACGCCGAAGCCCCGCCCGCATCTGATAATCTACGCTACATAGAATCACGAGATGGGGGTTGAAAACGTTATTAGGCTTTTCTGAGGCTGCGGCTGATACCCATCAATTAGTAGCTACGTAGTCCGTTTGTACAGAATACTTTAGTTTAGTTTGCCGTTATAGTGTAAGCGATTAAAGTAGCCTATGGGATGGCAACTGCTAAGTTATTCATCGTAGAAATATGTCGAATGAGTCATACAACTGTATGTGACGTAAATGTAGCTACGGATATTAAGTCCAGCCTCTGACACATTTGTGAAAAAATAGCCTAATGCGCAGTTTGTCTTAAAATATTTGACACTGAGTCTTCTAAACAGTCATTAAACAATTTCCACAATGGTTTTTGTCATTCTGAAAATGGCTTCATCTGCCTTCAGCCTGACATCATAATAGTGGACATCATCATTAAAAAAAAAGCAGTTATTTGTATCAGTATTGTTTGAAATACTGTCCCATTTGGGAAATTGGGACTATCATCTTCGGGTAAGTTAACTTTTTTAGGTTGTAGCCGCCCTTATTCATCCCTGAGGCATCTGACGCAATGGCACATCCGGTGGCACTTCCGGTCTTCATTGGCATGTGTCAGTGGATAGTGTGTGCAACCGTTGTCGCAGTCTCGCGGACCATGTCGCCGTATTTTGTGACGCCCGCAGGAGTGACTGACAGATGAGTTGAGCTGCTATACTGACCATACGTAATTGCTCATAATCTTAAGTGGAAATGTGACACATGCCACTATCCACTGACACATGCCATGACACATGCCCCTGCAGGTCACCGTGATTTTGCCAAATAAGACATGTTCCTGGATCAACATATTTTGTTGATCCTAGAACAACATTCCAGTCTGAAAATTTAGTCTTAACTACCCCTAAACATAATCATACCCATAACTTATCAATAAAATACGAGGGGAAAGATATGTGAATAACACTGATGTAGAAGCACCTAACCCTGGTTGCAAGCATAAAACTTGACACAAATGGTAAACTTGTCCCTCAAATCTGATTGGTTGATTGGAATGTTGTTCCAGGGTCAACAACGATGTTGATCCAGGAACACGTCGTACTTGGTGAAATCACATTCACTATGTATGTATGTATGTATGTATGTGTTCATTTATTTATTTCAAATGCTGACAAAATAAAGCCATGTTGACTTTGAGTATCGCTTCGAACCACACGGGGGCGCTAAATACTAACATAATTTCAGTAAGTTTAGAGATAAACCGCTTGGTAACTTTAAGCATCTTTCAGCGTGTGCTTGTGGGAGGAACGTGAAAACGGGGTTACAAACCTTTAAAAGAAACAAGAAATGACTTAAACGTCAATATTTACATACACTGAATACGTAAGTAGTCCTCACTCGAGGTCTTCGTGGGGACCCTCATTTACTACGCTTGCACAGCTGTCGTGTGTAACCAGAGAGCCTGTAACAGGTAGGTGTCGTGAAGGTGGAGGAGAGGAGGGCCGATTGTTTTACAGGATGACTGCCTCCCATTTTCAGCAGTTCAACGATGGAAGTTGAAGGGAGAAGGACCTACCTCAATTTATGACGGGAAAACAGATAAAAAACAGCCTTACAGGAGAAAAGTGGAGCCTTTCCAGCTTTATCAAAATGCCTTTTATGGACTATTCGCTCATTTTTATATTTTCATAACACTTTGGAGATTAATTACAGGCGACATGACTGACTTTTTATGACAACTCCGCTGGCCACCCGAACAGACTGCTCTCTGAGGAGCGCGTGCGTAATGGAATTCTTGTGCAGAAAGAAAAAGAATTTAAGAACTGCGGTCAGTCTCACTTTGATTTTTGCCACTTTACTGATGCTTCAGAAATTAATAACAGTGGACACGAATATTACAGGTATCAAAGTGAAAAACAAATTTTGTGGTACCGAATGTTCATCATTGAAAAGAAGAATCATAAAGGCCGTTGAAAATTCATCTCAGTCACACGGGAATGACTTGGCGCTGGTGGGAAAACCCATGCCAACAGAATGGGACGTGTCTAGAATCAAATGTAGTGAAAATTCCACGATAACGAACCAAGCCTGGTTTCGTCGTTTGAACCCAAAGTTCCGTGAATTTGTCCTGAAAAGACATTGCAGATACTTCCCAATGTTGCTGAATCACCCTGAGAAGTGTAGCGGTGACGTGGATGTTCTGGTCGTGGTCAAATCGGTTATTGAAGAACATGACCGACGAGAGGCCGTGCGACAGACCTGGGGAAAGGAGCAAGAAATCCAGGGATTGAAAATCAAAACGCTGTTTCTTCTAGGCACTCCAGCCACTGGTAAAGACGAGCGAAATTTACAAGCCCTGGTCCAATATGAAGACCGAACCTACGGGGACATCTTGCAGTGGGACTTCATGGACACCTTCTTCAATCTCACCTTAAAGGAGGTGAACTTTCTGAGATGGTTCAACATCTACTGCAGTGGGGTTCCCTTCATCTTCAAAGGAGACGATGATGTGTTCGTCCACACCAAGAACCTAATTGAACTAATTGGCTTTAGGGTGGATGAGAACAAGGTGGAAAACCTCATTGTAGGGGACACCATTTTAGAAGCCAAACCGATCAGAAACCGCCAGAGTAAATATTTCATTCCCAAAGAGTTGTATGATAAACGCTATCCACCTTATTTGGGTGGGGGAGGATTTCTCATGTCCTCTCAGGTGGCCCGAAGGCTCTTCGTGGTTTCTGAGAGCGTGGAACTTTATCCCATTGATGATGTGTTTTTGGGCATGTGCCTTCAGAAGCTGCACATTGTCCCCGAGCTGCATCTGGGCTTCAGGACATTCGGGATCATAAAGCGGAAAGTGACGCCTCTAAACCGGGAGCCGTGTTTTTTCCGCAACCTCATCGTGGTGCACAAACTCATGCCGCAGGAGCTGCTGCACATGTGGAATCTTGTACAAAACGGGGAATTGAGCTGCGCCAGACAAGTCGTACTATGAAAAGACTAGTAGACTATTTATAAAGACAGAAAGATGATGTTCTTTCAAACGAAGCGTGTTTAACTTTTCGTTTTGTATTTTGTTTGTAACAATGATGACTAGGCCTACTTGTGTTACCAATTGTCAGATATAATAAACCACAAGTCTACTAATTATGGTCTTGTCATCTACAGGGAACAAATAGGCTACTAACCGAATCTTATATTTTTGTAGACTGGGGCTAGTTGTCACACTGTTAAGTATTTAACGCTTGTCATGCGCTATATTCCATATCTTCTGAAGTCATAGAGCTTTGTGTGAGGAACAGACTTCAATATAAGTCAGTATTCACTCCTCTCGTGCTTTTGCCAAAAATCTTAAACTCCGTTTCAGTGTAATTTAATGTAATTTCATTGAAATGTTCTCTATGGTGCTCCATGAGGGGAAAAAAAGAAAGTCAAAGTTAATTTTGAATTGACATGAGGGTGAGTAAATTATTAAATTGATCTGCATCATTTTCTTTTTTGGGTAAACAATACTCCACACTGAAAAAATAAAAACCTTGGATCAACTTAAAAAAAAATGGAAGTAATCAATCACAGGAAATATTTGACATTGACTCAAGGTAAATCATTTAATTTAGTTTAATCTGAAAAGTTTAAATCCATGCAACCAACTAGGTTGGAAAAAACAAATTATTTTAAGTTAGAACAAACTAACAAAACTAATATGTATAAGTTAAAGAAAATTAATTATTTTAGGTTTGAACAAACTGATTATTTTAAGTTGAAACAAACTAATATTTAGAGGTCCAAGTAAATTAATTAGTTTAGGTTGTCTCAAAAAAAAAAAAGTTGTCATTATTTGAAATGTATAATAAATCAAATAAAAAAATGCTATTAAAACATTTTGATCAATGACTATCATAACACTTTCCTTTAGAACACTTTTATATTTATTGTTCAATAAACTGACATTGAACATGTTACAAATGTATGAATATTAATAGTCTGCTTCACACAAAAATACAAATTTGTTACAAAATAATCAAATCATCACTTGATGACATCACATTAGTAGTAATATTAAATTAGGAAGGTTTGTCCCGACAGAACACATTTCACCATCAAACATCCTAAAATACAATTAAATGTTAAGTCTGTATACCTGTTTATATACAAATGTATATTATGATGAACAGTCTCTTTCAGCTGAACACCAGAGACAAATCCTGGAACTGCTCCTCAGACAGTGAACAGTGGAAATCCTAAGACACTGACAGAGTTTCTGATACAGAGCTGTAAGCTCTACATTTAAATACAACTAATTTATATGCAATAGCAAGCTCCTGGCCCTCTCCGTTGGTCTAAAAATCTAAACTCTTTCGTACAAATCTGTGCATACGCTGAAAACACTGCAATCAGTCTCTCCAGTTGTCCATAACACTTGGCCTACTTTGGCCTTTGAGGCTGGTAGCCATCGAACTTGGCCAGCCACATTTGTAAATGCTGCTGTGAAAATGCAGCCTGGTAGTGCAACCTCTTACAAAAGGATTTAAAGTCTTGAAAGTAATTTGCAACCGAGGGCAACTGGTTCAGGACCTCTGTTCCTTCGATGACAATTTTAATGTCTTTTGGTGGGTGGAGAGAATCCTCTTTCCCATTGATAAAGATCACCATGGTTGTCTGCTCCAGTTCTTCAACCTCATTTTCCTACATAAAAAAAGAAAGAGACAATAAGTAAGTTATAGTTTCAGAAATCTCCCGATTTCATGTTAGATCATAATGTGCCATGCTCTTATACACTCTAAATTGAACTTGAATAGGCGTGTGACGAGTGAGAGCCGTGAGAGTGAAGCGAGGCCGGTGAGTAATTGGATGATCAGCATCACATTAATGTTAACAATGTTGCATCTCCATCACTCTCCATAATAAAATGATACTGTAAATGTGGATGACGTAATAATCAATGCACGCTATGCTGTACTGTTTACCAAACATTGCTGCAAATACCTGTATAGTGAAGCTGTTGTCTATTCAAATATATTGACAGAGCTGGCTTGTTTAAAACTATTCAGACAGAGCTCCGTGAACCACGTGACCGAGCGCGCCGCCGCGAGATTAAAGTATTGTCACAACTCTGTTTTTCAACATTAAAGGTGCTAAAGAGGATGTTTTGTTTCATACATTTTTGCAGTATTACTTTACTAACTGATAAAAGACTATTTATTAGGTGCATTGAAAGGAATAATATTAATATACATCATCTGTGCACGAGGTAGGGCCTTAAAAACATCAGCCAATGATCGCGTGAACGATTGGCCCTCTGGCTTGTCAATAACTGCCATGACATTCCTTGTGCGCGGCTGCACGCTCCGGTAACTTTCCACACTCCACAGGCGCCGCATGCAATGTTTTTGTCAGGAGACAGGAGTAACAACTGCAGATTATGAGTTACCTGTGGTGAGTCTGAAATAATGAATCCACTAACACGACACAGCGAATGCCAGTGGTAAACACTCGTGTTCCAATACTCGTGCACGAGTTTTGGGAGGCGTTCCCTCACATGCGCTCATTTCAAAAACTCAGTAACAGTCTTTGGTTTCTCAGTCTTTAGCACCTTTAAGTGCGCCAAAAGGGTATTTATCAGTCCCTCCAGGATTTCGCGTTTCTGCGATCGCTGAATTTATCGCAAAATCAAGTAAACTCCGCAGTAATCGGAGGGTCTTGCATTTTTTTCTTAATTGCAGCAGATTTTCTGCAGATTTTGGGCTTAGACGCGTCCCGTGTCGTCATTGTAACATGTTTGTGCTGCGCAGCTAATAGACAGCGCGTCGCGAATGGAGTTCAGAGCAGTGGGCCGATCTCCATCACAAAACAATCTGTCTACACGTGCTCTAAGGAGAAACCGCTTTAATTCACCACAGAATTAATAACATCGCTGTGAAATCTTGTGAGAAGCGTTCACGTTCGTCGCAGAATTCTCTGTTAAACCACAGATATCAGATCAAATGGTGCCGCTGTGGACACTGTTTGATCTGATTTAATATCTGATATTTGATCTGATATCTGTGGTTTAACAGAGAATTCTGCGACGAATGTGAACGCTTCTCACAAGATTTCACAGCGATGTTATTCTGTGGTGAATTCAAGCGTTTTTTTTTGTTTTTTTTTTAAAACATTGTGACACTAACATAAATAATTTGTGGCAGAAATGGTCTAATGTTATCAAGTGTTTTTAAGTGCTTCACACAACTTTTCCCAGCACTTAAAAGCTTTAAATATTGCCCAGTCTGAATGTTATTTTTAATGTGATGTCCAAAATGTTATTTGTTTATACTTAATAGTTTGTCCCCATTTGTAAAACTAGTTTCACAATGTAGGAAAGCAAACACTTATTCAGAAATAAAAAAAAGAATAAATTACCACTGTATAGATGCTGCAGAGGATTGACTTATTAGCCATTTCCACACCCTAATATATATTTTTTTATATTTATTAATAATAATTAAAAAAAAGTTAATATTATCTGCATCTCAACTCAAGCTCAGTGCTTTTCTGTCAGTCCTTACAGCACTGCCAACAATTCTGTCATTTATTACTCACCCTCATGTCGTTCCACACCCGTAAGACCTTTGTTGATCTTCGGAACACAAATTAAGATATTTTTTGATCAAATCCGATCGCTCAGTGAGGCCTCCATTGACAGCAAGTTAATTTACACTTTCAGTGCCCCGAAAGCTACTGAAGACATATTTAAAACAGCTCATGTGACTATGGTTCAACCTTAATGTTATGAAGCGACGAGAATACTTTTCGTGCGGCAAAAAAACTAAATAACTTTATTCAACAATATCTAGTGATGAGCGATTTCAAAACACTGCTTATTGAAGCTTTACGAATCTTTTGTTTCGAATCAGTGGTTCGGAGCGTGTATCAAACTGCAAAATCACGTGATTTCAGTAAATAAGGCTTTAGGTGTGTTCAAGCTCATGCGGCGATGCGCAGACCGATCGCCGTCTGACTTGAAGCAGTGCATTCCGGTTAGTACTTTTGTCCGACTTGAGCTGGCGCTGAAGGCATGTGACTGTGACGTATGATTTCAAAGTACCGCGAGAGCGATTCGAGAGCAGCCATCTGAGTCAGCCAGCGCAGCATCTCAAGCGGAGCTGCACGAGTTCTGATGACAACACAGCTGTTTCATGATTGGCCGGTTTCACCGCATGACAACGATCACGTGTGTTTCATGTTTATTGTCACGCCTTCAGTTCCACTAATGCTCACAAATCTGTATTTTTATAACATTTAAAGCTCTTTTCATGTAGTCACAAAGTTATATTGTGTCGTGTTTATCAAAATAAAACTGATAAAAAGCGTAGACCCCGCTACATTGGTATTTAAATATATGCTTATGTTGAACTTTATTCTTGTAAAAATACGCTGTAAGCAGTACATAAAGTATTGAATGAAAATGTATTTTTGAAAGATCAGTGTGTTAGTCAAATATTGCATTTATTTCACTTCAGCTGTGATAAAGTATGCAAGCGCAGCGTGAGCGTCACTACGGGAAGCAGAAAGTGTCCGAATTCACGTCTCCGTTTTCAGCTCAAACACACCTTTTGTTATGTCAGAAGTGTTTCAAAACGTTTTGAAATTTCAGTGTTTCACCACTCTTCTCTTCGAAACCATGAAAACAGAGAAAAGCCGCCGCAAATTCAGTCATTTTAGGTTGCAAAAATCAGAAAAAAAATCAGAACTCTTAAAAGACAGTAAGCTCAACAAATAAACATTTTGTAGGCTCTTCGCCCCACTGTTAACTATTAAAAACACTCAGCAGAAACAAATGCATTTGAAGCTGTAACGTTAACTTACACGCGGTAACTTTAGCTAACGTCAATGCCCCACAAAATGCATTTAAAAAATAATAGTTTGCATTTATTAGCCAGTTAACTAGCCTCTCAACAGATTGTGTGTTGTGTTGTTCACAGACAGTTCAAAGACGGACATTTTTTGTTTTGTGTTTTTTTAATCAGAGAGCGGGATCTCCAACTCAATAATGCGCATGTGCAAATCATGCTTAATCTAATAAAAATGTTCTGATCAAATTAATAAAGTCAGTTTAATGTCCCGCTGCCAATTTATATTGTATCAATGTAAAAAAAAAAAAATGGATTCGACCATAAATATAAACTAAAATGTTTATATAAAATGAAAAAAATATATATTTTTTATGCTATTTCAACGAGAAAATACACATTAAACGAACAGCAATGTTAGACTTTTTTCAGTGCATAACATTCAACACCATCAACCTTACATTTGTCATATTGTTTTAGTTTTTTTTTTTTTTTTTAATCACAATCAAATAACTTTACAAAGATAAATACGTGAAGTATGTTTACAGATAAAAAAAGAATGTGAAAAAACTTTATTCAAATACATTTATTAAAACACAGCTTCAAACAAATAAAGTTACAAAGTAGATATTAGCTTCCGTTAATATCAATGCACAAAGAGCTGAGGGACATAGGATGTGGTGACAATTCAAGTTGCAATAGAATATTTGAAAAAAGAATTACTATATGGTCACAATATTACACTTAAAATTAGCAGTATAAATCTTCAAACTCTTGTTTTGTAATAGCTTTAAAGTGTCTCTTTTTGCATGTCTGCAAGTGCAGACATTCTGGACAGACAAGCTGTGCTCCTGAGGAAAATGCAGGGAAATTGGCCAGACCAATTTTATAAATGGCCGCTAAATTCGCAATTACGCCCTTGAAAACTGACAATACACATTAGTGCATCATTTTCAGGTACCTCCTCTGCTCACTGGAACCAGTTTACTATGAAAGACAAAAACTCTTCTTTGCTTCTCAATTCTGGTACTATGACGAAAATCTAAATTAAAGCAAACACAAAAAAACATCTCATGGTATTCTACCATTATAATCCATATATTATCTATATATAGTATAAACATTCAGACATTTGATTGCAAAATTAATACTATTGGGTATGCATCAGCGATCTATGCAAACAAATTGAGTTATCACTTTTAGAGCACTCTTTCTCTACTCTGAAATAATTGTTTAGGTTTACTTATTTAAATCAATCAATATTTAATATTTAAATATTAGACATCTCAGTAATGTCACTAAACATGAATGAAACTATTATATGTCAGTTATATAATGCATGTCTGAGAAGTGAAGGTAGGAGCTACAGACACTGCATTACTGTATGTCAGGCATGACATTATAAAACATTCTTAAAAAGAAACATTTATTGGGGTTGTACCTTTAAAAATTCCATCTCCACTAAAGGAAAACTCTGACTGCATACTCCGTCTTCATTATACGTAAATCCTTTAAAAAGTGATATTATGGCTTATTTTCAGGCATAGAATCAGCCTATTCCACTTGGACTGTCTTTCATATCCTATCATATCTTCTGTCTAGATCATTTTAGAAGCATGACTGGATTGAATCATTCACTTTTTAACAAAATAAATACAACAGCATTTGATGTGGATCATACCCTGGGATTTACCACATCAGACACAACATACAAAACCCTTTACAAGCCAACAAACAAGGCCAAGCGTTATTCTAATACTGAAGCAAATGCAAAGACCAAACATATCATTGTCACCAAATAGCAATGCTATCACTCTTGGCTCTTTAGTCTTCCAGCAGTGGCCTCATATATTGGCACTCTCTGTTCCAAGTCATGATTCTTTGAAAAGCACCAAGGCAGTTCTGAGAATTGAATTAGCCTCTGCCTTTCTTCAAGAAAAACTACATTTTTGTTGAAAATGAATGTTTCAAGGCAAGTTCCGCAGGAAATGTAAGGGAATTATCTGAAAATCCAATACAATGAGAACCTGTTCAAAGACCAAATCTCTTGGACAGAATCTGATTTCTTGTTTTTTGCTTCAAAGGCTACTTTTCACTTTTGGCTATGGTGCTAGTAATGCTTTGCTTTAAAAACATTAAATATCAAAGTGCTACAATCACAAAATATTCACATAAAACACAAACACACTAAAACTAACAAGTATAAAACAATATACAACAATCAAATTCTCAAAAAGATCACAAAAAATCCAGGTGAGCTACCTGAAAAGGTAAACGGAGCAAAACACTGCTCAATTTGTTCACAAGCCGTCAACACATATTTCAGATTTTGTACATTCAGTTCAAAGTTTAGATGAGGTGTCACTGATAGCATGTGCTCAGAAAAATGATGCTGATTGTTATTTGTGTCTTCCAGGAATATTTCTAAATCGGTACAGCAATAATAGTGCAACAATGCATTACTTGAAACCTGATATGAAGTAGATTTGAGTATTTTTGCAATGAATCACACACATTAGATTATTCCAGCAATTCTACTAGAGTTAGCATGAAATCTGTGCGTCACGCCTGTTGTAGTCGGAGGGTAGAGGTCTTGCCTGGAGGAATTCTGGTGTGTTTGTTGTTTCTGGAAGCAGGAGCGGGTATGCGACTGCCTCTTCCCATCCCTCGAGCCTTGGACTCAGAAATGTCCATTGTTGTTCTAGCGACACCTGTGCTGCTGACAGTCTTTCCTGAGGGGAAAGAGCAAGAGAAATGCAAACACCCGAGTACATTAGATGTTGAGGAAAGTATTGATTCAGGCAGATTCAGAAGTAAACACCATATTTAATTTGACAAGAACAAAAAAAATACTGAACAGTCTGTTCAGAGTTGGGGCATTGTGGAGGCCACATGGGGCAGTTGGGATCTATAGGGGATTTATGGGGCAATGAGGGGCAAAATGGGCTTGTAGGGGACAGTGTAAAGGTCTCATTGAGGCTAAGGGAGATGAATGATCACCTTGTGCGTGTGAAAGAGTGCTCTGCTGTACCGCTCTCCTCCGTGAGTTTTGTTTACAACCCTCAGGTCCCATGAGGTGAGACTTCCAGGCCTGCACACACAAGACATGCACTGTTACACTGCTGTATGAGGAGTGTGCGTGAGAGACAAAGAGAGAGACCCTGTAATTCTCAATTTAATACTGGAGTCATTCACTTATCATCATGGGTGCTCATGTAAATAATCTGTACCAATGAAGGAGGTTTCAGACTTGATTTCATACCAGTCTTCTTATATTCCTGAAATAGTATCAGCTCTTACAGTATTAACCGTTCTCTCCCTCTCTCTCTCTAAAAGTTTACATGCTCCATGCAGAATCTGCAAAATGTGAATTATTTTAACATAATAAGAGTGATCATATGTATTTTTTATTTAGTAGTCCTGAAAAAGATAATTTACATATAGTCCACAAGGAAAAATAATAGCTGAATTTATAAAAATGACCCCGTTCAAGTTTACACATGCTTGATTCTTTTTTCTTTTTTTTTGTGATGGTTGTTCCCCTGTTTGTGCTCAACCGTTAAACTATCCACCGTTCTTCATAAAAATCCTCCAGGTCCCGTAAATTCTTTAGTTTTCCAGCATCTTCTGCATATTTGTACCCTTTCCAGTAGTGACTATGATTTTGAAATCCATCTTTTTTACACTGTGGATAATTGAGGAACTCAAACACATTTATTACAAAAGGTGCAAACATTCACTGATGCTCAAGAAAGAAACATGATGCATTAAGAGCCAAGGGGGAGGAATGTTGGTAACACTTTACAATAAGGTTCATTAGTTAAACATTAGTTAATGTATTAGCTAACATGAACTAAATATGAGCAATACATTTGTTACTGTGTTGTCCATTGTTTGTTCATGTTAGTTCACAGTGCATTAACTAATGTTAACAAGATTTTAATTATTAGTAAATGTTGAAATTAACATTAACAAAGATTAATAAATGCTGTATACGTGCAGTTCATTATTAGTTCATGTTAACTAATGTAGTTAACTAATGTTAACTAATGAACCTTATTGTAAAGTGGAACGTTTTGAATCTGAAGATCAGAGTAAATTGTACTTATTCTACATGAAAATATCCTCTGTATTCAAAAGTTTTCATGTTATATTGTTAAACACTGTTTTCTATCTGAATCAGATTACCCATATTTTCATTGCACTGTATAGAAGACAAAATCTCATGCTGTACTTCAGGAAGTGTAAGCCTCACAAAAAAAACAAAAACAAAAAAAAACAGGTTTACGAATTGGACAATACGTCCATGTCTAATAATATCATGAGACATTATCAGTGAGTGCAAGAGCATTTTACACAGAGAATAAGCTAAACATTGAATTGGTAAAACATTGTTTGTCAGCTGTAGTAAGGACTCCATATGACTTTTCAGAGCTGACCTATAAACAACTCTTGAGAGAACACATGTCCAGAGTCACAGTCATGAGCTCAGCTGATATAGAGAAATAAAAGACACCAAACAGTGTACCAGGCACTTCAGTATGTGTGTGAGAGTTTTGACTTTTACATTCATTTTCAAGCCCATAGTGATGGATAAGAATCTTTACATTTAAATTCATTTATAATATATACAGTCCAAAAGTTTGGAACCACTAAGATTTTTAATGTTTTTAAAAGAAGTTTCGTCTGCTCACCAAGGCTGCATTTATTTAATTAAAAATACAGTAAAAAACAGTAATATTGTGAAACATTATTACAATTTAAAATAACTGTGTACTATTTAAATATATTTGACAAAGTAATTTATTCCTTTGATGCAAAGCTGAATTTTCAGCACCATTACTCCAGTCTTCAGTGTCACATGATCCTTCAGAAATCATTCTAATATGCTGATTTGCTGCTCAAGAAACATTGATAAAATATGATTATTTTCAATGTTGAAAACAGTTGTGTACTTTTTTTTTCAGGACTCCTTGATGAATAGAAAGTTCAAAAGAACAGCATTTATCTGAAATACAAAGCTTCTGTAGCATTATACACTACCGTTCAAAAGTTTGGGATCAGTAAGAATTTATATTTTTATTTTTTTGAAAAGAAATTAAAGAAATTAATACTTTTATTCAGCAAGGATGCATTAAATCAATCAAAAGTGGCAGTAAAGACATTTATAATGTTACAAAAGATTAGATTTCAGATAAACACTGTTCTTTTGAACTTTCTATTCATCAAATAATCCTGAAAAAAAATATTGTACACAAATATTTTGTACAATTGTACACATTAAATGTTTCTTGAGCAGCAGATCAGCATATTAGAATGATTTCTGAAGGATCATGTGACACTGAAGACTGGAGTAATGATGATGAAAATTCAGCTTTGCATCACAGGAATAAATTACTTTGTGAAATATATTCAAATAGAAAAACAGTTATTTTAAATTGTAATAATATTTCACAATATTACCATTTTTACTGTATTTTTAATTAAATAAATGTAGCCTTGGTGAGCAGATGAAACTTCTTTTAAAAACATAAAAAATCTTAGTGGTTCCAAACTTTTGGACTGGACTGTACTGTATATATATATATATATATATATATATATAGTTATAAGAGTTATAAGAGTGTTATTTAGCCTTAACAAATAATGACAGCTGACAGCTGATTTTGTTGTTAATATATATTATATATATATATTATATATATTATATATATATATATATATAGTTATAAGAGTTATAAGAGTGTTATTTAGCCTTAACAAATAATGACAGCTGACAGCTGATTTTGTTGTTAATATATATATATATATATATATATATATATATATATATATATATAAAAAATTGCTGATGTTGTGTTATCCTAACGCTTCTCCTAAGGTGTTTTTTGACCTACCTGAGCTAAATTTAATTATAAAATTAATAAACAGATCCAAATCGTGGAAGCTGCAAAGACTGTGATTTTAATATCAGTGCAAGGTAAGAAACTTGGCTAGATGTCTAAATACTTTTCTAGAGTTATAAGAGTGTTATTTAGCCTTAACAAATAATGACAGCTGATTTTGTTGTTAATGACAACAAACTAATTAGTTGATGATGTAGGGTAGGTGTGTTTATGTGTGATCTCACCTCCTCCCCCGAGGTGAAGTTTTCATGGCAGAGAGGACAGTGATTACAATTTTCTCCAGAAACTGGTGCTGACAAAAGACAAAAGAATAAATTCATGTTAAGAAAAAAATCGCCTTCAGCAAGTAAATAAGGTGCAGTTACTTGCCAGTTGGTTAGTGGAATTAATTTTTTCTTAAGAAGTCCATGTCATGACATATGTAAAATAAGCTGCCAAAAAGAAAATATGAGAAAAATAAAGCATAATCTGTGTTTGACATGAGAGAAGGTATTTGATGTAGTATTTGATGTGGCAACTGACTCAATAAGCTGTACTGTACAACAGATAAATAATACTGTCATGGGGACAAAATCTCTCTCTCTCTCTATATATATTTTATAAAAACCCTCCAAAATACAGTTCCATGGCCAGTAAGAAATATTAATGGGGATTACATCAATTCACCTGCCAAGTGTTAATTTTGGACCCTGGTGACATTTGTAAAAGCACTGAGTGTGGTTTCTTGAGTATGAAGTAAAAACACTGTGCATCCACACAAAGGACTCACGATTGCAAGCAGTGCTCTGAGCATGCTCAGTTAGCTTATCTCGGGTGAGGGCTTCGGAGCAGAGAGGACACTGGGTGAAATCTGCCCTCCGCTCACACTCTGTCAGCAAGTGCTCTGTCAGACTCGCAATTTCCACAACCTAACAAACACACAAACATACTACATTAACACTCTGGACAGTGAGAACCAATATTAAACATTTTGAAATATGAGAATATGAGAGAGAGTGTTTGTGTGTGTACCTGTCTGCACTGAAGGCAACGCTGCAGCATCGGGCAGTGTTTCCAGTAGTGCAGGTCGAGCCCGTCCTCAGTGAATGACACATCTCTCTCCCCACAGAAAATACACAGACTACACACAAAACAGCACCAGCATCAACTCTGATCTGATCTTTCATTTCTCACTCAACATGTTATTAAGGCTCTTTCCCAGGAGTACAAAGAAAAACTGATTAAATGAGAGACCATTAGCACTGAACATTATGCTATCATTTTCCAGATGTCTTGGTAAGATTATATTATAAATTCATAACAGCTATACAATACAAAGGCTTGACATTTGCAGAGTGCAACTAAACCAGAGACTCTGTGTAGATGGATATTTCACTGACTAGGAGAATTAGACCGCTCACTTGACAGTCAACAAAGAAGTGACAAGAGTTGCTTACTTACTTGTCTAGGTAGTTCGCAGCAGATGATTGGCTGCCTTTCGCATCAGCAGGGACAGACTGGTTTACCTTCTTAACACCTGCTGAAACATAAAGGAACATATTTAACCCACACGTTCTGTTCAGACTGACTTTACCATTTAAGGTTTGCAGTGATATACATGTGTTATTTTAGAATTATTTATATAGTATTATAGTATTGAGTAATCATTTGAATGAATTTTTTTCTTTATATTTTTAATTTTCATGTTGAGTTTAAGTTTTATCAGTTTTGTTGTGCTTTATTTGTTTTTTAGTTTTAGTAATTTTAGTACTTTTTTACATTTTCTTATTTATTTATTTTATTTCAGCTTTATTTCATTTTAGTAATAGTTTTAGTTGTGATGTACAAGTAAAATTAATTAAAGTGTTTCAGCGATTCAGAAATATCAGCGTTGACAAGTTTCTATGCTCCTGAATGTTTCTGTGTGTGCGCAGTGTGATCTCCAAGTGACATTTGCGTGTGTCCGTCATTAAAAACAGCATGAGTGACATATGCGTCTGTGTGCTTCAATGAAAACAGCACATTAATATAGAACGGTGATTAAGCTGACTTGAAAAACATGAACAAATCAAGATGGTATCAACATTTCTTGATAGGTGGATGGTGGATAGACTAGCTTGTGCATGATTTGCAGTGTCTGCTGCAATTATATAGATTTTTAATTGATCTTTACTAAAAGGGTTCACAAAGACAGTTACATTATGTAAGCAGCACACACATACACCAGTTTACACAAACCTGATTTGGCCGCCTTCTCAGCTTTTTTCTCAGGTTCTTTGGTATTTTCCTTTCCTTTCTCCTAAAACACAGATTCACATCTTTAATTAATTTATGGATTTATCTATTTGCACATCTGTTGGCCAAAAGGGACAAGCGCACTCTATAACCATTCAGTCTAGGTGCACATGCAATCCAGCTAAAGAACTTTCAGATACAGAAATGTTAAAGGTGAAGTATGTAGATTCTGCCACACTAGTGGCACCTAGTGGAATTACAAAAATAAAGCATATTTCAAAACAAACTCGCAAACACCGTTGCGTTGTGCTCAAATACTCAAATATCACAAAAACAGCTCTTACAGGTGCTTGTGAAGGCATGTCTCAACAGGCAAAAGAATGCTACTTTCAATAAAAGGTCCAACATATTGGGAATACTTTTAGCTTTATTGCTATGTGTCATGAGTACGCAATTGAATAGGCTAACACATTGTAAGCGAACATGAGCGTCTTGCTTATAATAAATGCATATAACGTATCTGCACCAGGTGCAAGTAAACATTATAAAGTGGTACATTTGTCTTTCTGAACGAGTGCATGATGATGCTGTATTGTACTGAAGTGTCCCATTGTAGCTGTAGCGTCTGGACCAATCAGGCACACAAAATTACTCATTATATTTAAGGAATTACCCATAAACTTACTCTATGAAAGCTCTGTGAACCCATCCCCCTAAAACTGCAACTAGCATCCCAAGCGTAGCTAAACCACAGGCAGAACTAGGTGTCCTGTTACAGATACTTGGAACTTTTACGATCAGGAAGAATTTTGCAGAGACTAGTGACTCTGACTTCATTCTTTCTGAGAAGGACAAATAAACTCCTTTAATCCTATGTATTCTCTATATAACCACTTGGGAAATGTTTATTTTTAATTATTAAATTTTATAATTATTAAAAAATCAACACTTAGTGTTCCCTGGACAACAGGTTAATTGATTGTAATATTAAGATTAACGTAGCTATATCCAGTTAATCTGAGTAACAGATTTACATATTCATAATTAATCATAATTAATAAATCATATTGAGTTGTGAATAATTATTAATATTTCCCATTTGAGTTAATTCGCTACATAGCACGTAGCATCATAATGACCCATTTGCTTCAACTGTTGGTATCTGCATGTCAGAGTAATGGGCGTGCAATTGGAAAGGTCTTTAAAGCTTGAAAGCTGCCTGTTAGGGTGTGGGGTAGGGTTAGGGGTTAGTTTATGTTGTAGCATTGTGTACCTTTTGGCAAGCCCACTATAACCTGCAGCTATCCAAGTCTCATTCACTTTGACGTGTTCATGACATGTTGAATCTAAATGGAATGATTTTTGGCTTGCACTTCTGTAACCAAAGCTTAAAGTGTTTTCCCACATAACGTGCAAGCAATGGTCCCACACCGGCTAAACACCCTGGCTCCACCTGCTACAGTAGCCATGCCTAAAACTTTCGCTATATATTGAGCTGGGAAAAGACTGACAGATCCTAGCAAACTGCTCTCAATGTTTTGATGGTGCATGGGGGACTCAACATTTATACTTTTAGGGGTTATAATCCTATGAATGGCATACTAATAGTAGTCAATGAACAATAAACTTGTATTTAACATAAAAAAATCTTACATAGTTCACTTTTAATGCCAGCCGTAAAGGAGGCCATTTTATGTGAGAGCATTAAAAACAGAAAAGAAGAGATAGATTAGGCCACCTCTGGCCACTCAACCTACACTGATCTCCTTCAGCACTGCAAGCTGCTCCTGTAAGCTCCTGATTTCTTCTTTCTCTCTCTCACCATCTTCTTGTTCTGACACTTTTTTTGGCTTCTGAAGTAAAGACAGACAGAGGGACTCTTTAAACTGAATGCAGTATCCCACGCACAAACATTCCAAGCTTTTAAATGTAACTCAACGCTGATAATGCTCTCCAGACCGGTTTTACCTGCATATTGATGTTGTTTCCGTCTAACTTGGTGAGCGAGTCGAAAAGGTTTTTGTAGAGGACGTTTTTACGTGTGCTGGTGTCATCAGGTGGAAGATAATTCATAACCGCTTTACCGTGAAGACTGTACATAGCCTGGACAACTCTCACGGAGAGCTCGCGCACTGATGCGGCGCTGTGCTCCAATCCACCTGCCAGAAACTAACACAACATACATCACACACAAGTATATTTAATTAATAATTCATTTAAATATAGTAAAGTGATTGTAGAATTGATAAACTATCTTTGAAAAGTTTGGGGTCAGTAAGAATGTTTGTTCAAAAGAAAGAAATTGATACTTTTATTCAGCAAGAATGTGTAAAATTGATCAAAAGTGACAGTAAAACACTTTTGCACTGTTACATAAACATATTTTAAATAAATAGTTCTTTTGAACTTTATATTCATCAAAGAATCCTAAAAAAACATTTATAATAAGACATTTTTAAGCACCAAATCAGCATATTAGAGTGATTTCTGAAGGATCATTTAAAATTCAGCTTTGCCATCACAGGAATAAATAGAAAACAGTTATTTTAACGGTTACTGTTTTTACTGTATTTTGGAGAGCATTTAAAAATCTTACCTACCCCAAATTTTTGAACAGTAATGTATGACAACAAACCAACCAATTTTTACATACTGAAAAAAAAATTAAACATAGCCTATAATATTTTGTTAAAATATGTTTTACATATCTGTTTTACAATGTGAGAAGCAAAGGCTGTATATGAACTCCAGTTATTACATTAAAAATATTTGTCTCTCACTTTTCTCTCTCCCCCTTTCCATACACAGATCCCATTCATGTGCTCTCAGGCTCATTTTAATTAAAGGAAACTCAATCGCCTCTCTGCTGTGCCCTGAAGCCCATCTCATATCCCAGGAAACCAGCAGGCAGAAGGCATTTAGCAGCCATCCCTGTGTGTAACCTACAGCAACCCATTTTGTGGGAGATCACCAATAAAAAGGGCCGAACTAACAGAAGGATCCAATAAATTTTTCAAATGACATTTGGGAGCAGATTCATTGGTGTTTTTTGAAATAGTATATCTTTTAAAGAAAAAGTTAAAAAAAAAAAAAAAAAGGATGTTCAGGATGTTCCAAATCTGTATTACTTGTCTATAGAAAATCCAGGCTGCTTTTATTCATATACAACAAAACCCTACAGTGGCCAGCATCTGTCCAGCTCCAAAAAGTGGATATGCTCGTGTGTGATATTCCAAGTCTTTTGAGGTCATATAACAGCTTTTATAAAAGAAAGAAAGTCGTACATGAGGGCAAAAAAAAAAAAAACTACCCCTTTAATATCCAGTCCATAAATTCTATAATAGGGATGCAACAATATTACAATTCTGGCTGATAATTATTGTCATGTTATGGCAGGTAACAATAAATGGCCAATATTAAAATTCAGCATGAATTTGTCTAAAACTTTTTAAAATTGAATCTACAGGTGAATTTTGGCAAAAATCTCCAACTTAAATCTCTAACTTTGGCTGATAAATAACCCTTACCCTTCTAACTAGACCATGTGGAAGAAAATGAGACTTCAGGCCACCCAAGTGCATTTCCAAGCTAACACAAAATCAGTAGCTGTTGTTTTAATACAACCGGAACACAGACGCAAACCTCACAGTGCACACTGCAGATCCTTGTGAAATTTCACAGTCTCTGTTTCAGTAGTGTCACAAGTTTGCATTGCAAATATACAAAAAGAGAAAACACTGAAGCAAATAAGACCATAAGGAAGTACAATTTCAAACAGCACAACTTTGCATAACCAACTGCTGGGACAGAGAGCGAATGAGAAAGTGCATTGATGACCCACTTAAACTATGCCATGGATATGCAACTGGCTGTCAGAACAGCCCTTGTGCGTAAACAGATATTACATAGGGTAGAATACACCCACTCTGCCATACAAAGGCCACTTTGTTTCAGTCTAATGAAACCCTCAGGAATCTTAATGATAGCTCTGAGAATGAAATTAACCTTCAAATCCCAACAGAAAGGTTAAATATTAAATATTTGTGTGGTCTTAGAGGCTAAATCACAGTTTAGGTTTGTACATGTCATGTATAATGTGACTACAAACGTTCACCACCACAGCTGGCACCTAAAGCCAGTAGGTGTGTGTGGTCTCAAACTAGCAAATAATAATTAATTATTCGGTAAATCTAACCAGCCATTTGCAGTTTTTAAGCTACTATTTTAAAGGTTTTTTTTAAGCTGCAGCTTTAAACTTTAAGAACACAGCTTGACTGAGTATAGAGCCATTGGGTTGACACCCAGTGAGATCATCTCCTCAGAAAGAGAAGAAGTTGGGCCAGTACCCCCATGACGTTGTCGAGAGTGAAGCCAGAGTTCTTGGTGCCCAGCTGTTCTAGAAGCTTCTCCAACAGTTCCAGTCTGCTCAGTGCCAGTCTAGCGGGTACACTGCTCTGCATGGGTTTGACGAGTTCCAAAGGAACCGCCTGCAGGGCTCTCACCTCCTTAAATGAAGCCATTTCCTGCAAACAAACCCAAAAGTCAGAAGTTACAACATTGAAGTTTCAAAACACAGTTTCTTACGCATTTAAGAAATTCCTTTAAAAAAGATACTGCAATCAAAACCAGTATGTTCAGTGTAAAAAATATTTATATTTATTTTTATATAAAATGTTTTAGTTTTTTTATTGTTATAATGTTTTGGTTTTAAGTGTTCCTAATTCTAGTTGCTCTAACGTTATTAGTGGGCTGCACAACTAACGCAACCACTGAACATCTGACCACAAATGAGTAATGCACACAAAAATAAGATGCCAGTCCACTTGACAATGTATCAGTTTTTCTGCTGCTAAAAATGTCAATGGATGAATCAAACTTTCCCAAGACTTCTGACATTTTCTGGACAATTTAGTTTTTGACAAATTATATAGTATCGGAAAATTGCTCACAGTTAACTGCCCCTCTGTCTTGCCTACACTGGATGACAGAATCAGACACAAGAGAAATCATATCTGAACTCTCATTGGTGATCACATTACTGCAGATTGATTTCAGTTGTATAATGTTACACTCTGCTAAACTTTGTCACATAGTCAGGCACAACCACATACATTGCCAATGACTGCTGTCGCTCACGTCACATCAAGCTGACATCTCGTCACTGTGGACGTCCTTTAAGACATGCTAAAAAGACATTTTTCCAAGAAATAAACTGATATGTATTGCCAAGAGAGATTGCAATAACAATGTGTTATTTATAGAGGAAGGTAGAGGTTGATATTTTAAGAATGTTACATATCAGGTACATATCAAGAACTTTAATCAATAATGAGTGAATATGATTTGAGTCGATATTATGTATGATTGTATAATTTATAATATTCTACAGCATTGGTATCAGTGTACATTTTTTAAATTATTCATGAGAAGGTGAGGTTTTTGACGTACTTTTTCCACCATCCAGAAGCATGAGTCGCAAATGTCTTTATTTATATAGAGCAGAAGTACAATGAAGTTTTCCCAAACAATGCTGGCAGAGACAGAAGCTGTCCATCAACAAACAACACCAACACAAATCAGTGTCTGTCAGTGATGGATCACTCTCCAAAACTTGAGCAGGAATGCTACAACTTAATTGTTGTGCACACTAAAGTGACTTTAAACGTGGTTCGTTTCAATGTCAGCCAACTTGAGTGGCCAGTATTTCTACATGGTTTCGTTAGAGCATGATTTTTAAATAATTATGATTAAATGTGACCATTAAATGTGATCTTTTAGACAGAGAGAGAGAGAATTAATTGTGGTCATGACAACACAAAACAAAAAATACTCATGCTTGGCCAAATCAGAAGAAACCAACAATGCTCTTTATGAAGGTAATTTTCAAAAAAGAAACATTTTGTCAATTAAACAGTTTTATTTTAATGCTAAATGGTTTGCTGATTTTATTTAAAGGTAAAACATCTTCTGCTTCCAAGAAAACTAAAATATACCCATTCTTATTAGATAGAACATGATGACTTTGACAAGATAATTTGTTCTAAGATCATGTGAGGCAAGGCTGAACTAATAGCCTTTCCTCACATGATCTTAACCAGAACAAATCAAACCACCTAGGAAACATTCTGAAGCGCCAGCTTGTCATAAATCATAAAATTATGAGTCTAGTGAAATTATGAGTTAGTGGTTAACAATAACATGCGACTTACATTTACATGCTCAGTTATAATGGAGATACAGCAGGTTTTACATAATTGAGTCCTCAACTATGTGTCCAAGTATGCAAGACAAAATGTGTAATTGAATATTTGAAGGACTAAAAAAATTGACTTTTTTTTTTTTGTCAGAAAAAATAAAAAATCTTTTAAAGTGCATTTAAAACACAACGATGAACCATATTTTACAACTTTTTGTTTCAAAGCAAATTCTACTTAGCGAGAGGTGACTTTTTTTCCATTCTAGAAAGCATTTAATTGGATGAAAATTTCAGACATGCCCCTGAATGTAATATTTCAATATTTTTGTTTATAAATTTTAAATGTACTGCTATACCTGTTAAAGGATGATTTTGTCAACTTTTAGAAGTACAATAGAATGAAGAAGACAGCAAAGCTAATAAACATGGATGGAAAGCCATAACTCCTTAAAAGTCTTTAAAGCATTCTGTGGCAAGACCTGTTTATAAAATTGTATCAGAAAAATATGGTACATTGAAATGAGGAAATCTCACAGCAGGGTTACAGTAAAAGATCTCCATTCATGCTTACAGAAACCCACAAATACATTTAAAAAATTCCAGTTTATGGGTGAGTTCACTTCAAAAGGCCACTAGCGTATGCAATTACTTCAGACAGTATTCACTCCCAGTCATCTATGAATAAGTCAGGTCATAAAAGAATGCCAAATAGAGACATTTTTTCAGTGGATTTTTCCCCTCACACTCAATGATCTCAATAGCTGCAGGATTCGCTTCACTACAGATGTATACAGATAGTATTTCAAGTATTTCAAAAGTCTGTACTGACCTGTATAAAGGTGACAGCTAGTGTTCTGAGTCTCAGGGTTGAGTCTCCCGTCCTAGAGAGAAGATTATTCCAAGTCTGTTCCACACAGTGACTGATCTCAGATTTGCCCAGCTGATGGTTGGGAATAAACTCACTCAGAATCATTCGAAGCAGATTCAGAGATGCAAGAAATACCTAAAATGCGACACAAACAGAGACAGTTGTTACTTTACATAATAAAATTCACATGCAAGGTTTATATTCAATAGTCACATTTACCCATTACAAATGATCTAACCAAAGAAAATCTTGAATATTAGATTTTGAAATTTATTCATTAAAATTGCATGTTTAATTTGAGAGCCATATGGAACCATTTTTCCTCAGAATTTCAGTTAAGGTGCAATTACACACAGAAGCCGTGTGAGAAACCGCCTGAGTCCTTTACAACAACACATGGCGCAGAGTAACATCAACAGGTCAGCTTAAGCACACAGTTAAATGCTGTGCTGTGTTAGTTTAACTAAATAACCACGGGGAGAGGGTCACTGGAATGTGCCCAGCAGTGGGCACATTGTTCAGACTCTCAGTACAACCATTTAAAACAGTTTAGAATGAAACCCTGAAAGGCCATGACTTTTACTTCGAGTGATTTATCCAAGGACTGACAGTATGATAAAACACAGCTGTCACGTCACAAACACAAACATGCATGTGCTTTGAGAATGCCCAAAAGCCTATAGTGAACTTTTGCAGGCAAAAAAGCTAAAGGTTCATTAATCAACATGTTAAACTCAATGCACTCTACTCATGCCAAACTGTTCAAAACCCTTTAATGATCACTGAGACTGAGGTCAATGCAAAAATGAACAGTAAACTACATTTTTAAAACAGCCTCATATACAGGATTCAAAATTTATTTTACAGTATGCAACACTTCTAATTATTTATTTTTAGTTTAATTTAAAGTATATGGTTTTGTGCCAATGACATTAAGCTGTTTTGTCCATGCATATTTATAAAAAACAGTTTGTCATTGTGTTGCTCATATTTTCGTTTTGGTTGCTTATTCTTGTAAAGAATATTTTATATATGTGTCACTGTTACAAAGAAAAAACACTGGTAAATTTACCACTGAGGTAAAAAGTTGTTAGAAGACACATGAGTGGTGACAGATATTTTCTTTAGTAGACCTTCACTTGTATCAGAAAGGGTCAGATTGTCAGTTTTAAAATTAAATTTAAACAATTTAATTTTATAGTATCCAATAAAGATACACAACAAAACCAATTCATATACTTCAAGCGAATGTGATTGATGTTTTTTTGGCCATGGTTAACACAAATTAAAATTCATTTTCAAAGTAAACACATTTTTTAAGCACATCCAGGTATTGAGGGTGCAAGTTCTAATGGAAAAAAAGCAGACGATGCCTCAAACAAAAAAGAAAATTAGCCTGTTTAACCGTAAGGAACTCCAATTTCTCTATGAGCATTACGATTTACCCAAATCTCCCATTCATTCTTCTACAAGTGGTCCATCTCCTCCTGCTCATACCCAACATTAGCAGAATGTTGCTCTATTGCAGTTCACTCTTTGGAGAGATAAGCCAGGCTTTATACTACATTTGTTGCTGTATCACTTCTACAGATAATCCACAATACTAGACAGAACACGACACCTGCTAAACAGTCACGACTATCAGTTGTGCTGATGGTGCCGTTCTGTCTTTAGCCTGAAATGAAACTGAAAAGAAGGGAGCATGAGAGAAATTAGAAAGAGAGGGTGAGAGAAAGAAAGAGAGAAGGAGAGTCTGAGAAACAAAATAAGGGGGTGATAAAATCGGAGAAAAGGGTAAAATAAAGATAAGAGTGAGAGTTCTCGTACAGATGACACTTTATCTGTGAGCGCTTTCTTGCAGAGGAACACAGCTGCTCTTGTCATGCTCCGTAGTTCTGCTTTTGGGGTACCGGGGGGAACCTCCATCAGTTTCTTGTAGACTGTCAGCAAAGCATCCTCCCTGTAAGACCACGTCTTTGAATAGGCCCCTGCCACCTTGGAAGGACAGACAACCAGAGACAACATGAGGATCACATTCCAGAAACGGCATACAAACGGAATACACCAGCTGACCTTTTGACTTTTGTCGTATCGAGTTTGCCCAGTGCTGTGAGACTGTAAACAACAGTAATAGACGGACATCTCAGTGAGATGTTAAATACTTAAAGGGATAAGTCACCCTGCCATAATTTACTCAACCTTATGTTCTTCCAAACCAATTTGACTTCAGATTAAGAATAAGATTAGTACAATTTGTGAATGAAACATTTAGCCCCATTATGTAAACAAACTGATCAAATCAACCAATTGGAAGCTGTAAATGTTGTGTGTCTTACCAGAGAGTCTCCATAGATCTCAATGGGCAGACTGGCCTCTCTCTGAGCTTTCTCTGTGAGTGGCTCTGGTTGTCCTGAGGACCCAGGGCTACGTGGAGTGCTTGTGTCTGTCTGAGGAGGCATCTCATCGATCTCACTGACTGGTTGATCACTCAACCTCTTCCTAAGAGCAGGTAAAGGCCTCTCATCATAAGGAAGGGAGCTGATCTGTGAAAACACACAAACATGCTATTTAGTCATTATGTTTCATATAAAGAAGGGTCTTAAAGTCCCCATAGAAAAAAAAAATTAATGAATTCATATATACAAAACATTAGCAGAAAGGATTAGTTCACCCAAAAATGAAACTTCTGTCATTAACTATGTTGTTTACGTCCAGCCCTTCCAGGTTCTATGTCAAAATGCCGACTCGTTATTGGCCGGCTCCTGTGTCAGCATCACATGCACGTGTCATGGTGCTCATGTGAACACAGCCTCCGCCAATACTGAGCCCACTTTCGGACGTAAACACAGAAGCTCTGCAATGCGTTCACTGCACCAACTGTGTAACAAATTGACAGGGAAGAGGAAAAATCGTTGAATAAAGTCATTATTTTTGTTTTGTTTTTGCGCACAAAAAGTATTCTCGTTGCTTCACAGCATTAAGGTTGAACCACTGCAGTTATGTCAACTTCTTTAACGATGTCTTTAGTACCTTTCTGGAACTTGAAAGTGGTGGTTATATTGCTGTCTATGGACAAGTCATATACCTCTCGGATTTCATGAAAAATAACTTAATTTGTTTTCCAAAGATGAACAAAGGTCTTATAGGTGTGGAACGACATGAAGATGAGTAATAAATGACAGAATTTTCATTTTTGTGTGAACTAAACCTTTAAAGGTGCTCTATGTAGGAATGACACCCAGTGGTCGAAATAGGTACTGCAGTCCAAATTCAAACTATTGTTTGCCCCGCCCCCTCGTTCAAAGACGCAGGTGGCCAAGGACACGCAACAAGAGGGAGCGCAATTGACAATGAAAGCTGAGGAGACACTGTAAGCTGTTGAGTTGATTTATTTGTGTTTTAATATGCTGTCATTCATAGAGATTTTTAGATGGATGCAGCAGAGGCTTTTTAGGTTGGGTTAGAATCTGCGATTCTCTGACCCAGTTTGTTTGCTGGTTTCCATGGCTGCAATACGTGCCAACTGGCAACCAAGCGGCAACCTCCCCCTTTCTCTCGTGAAGCCAATACGGAAGTAACTTAAACTGCGATTCATCGACTGGCCGCTAGGGACAGGCTCCAAAAGAGAGCAGAATATCATAGAGTCCCATGTTAAATTGGCCAAGTTTATAGCAGAAAAAAATTGTGGTTTTGGTCTATACTGCTATTTTTGTCCTTCATGACAACTCTGAGGGGGGTGAATTTTTTTATAACTTATCCGTTTAAATTATATTAAGCCTTAAAGTTCTGCATAATTAAGGGCGTGGTCACTTGAGTGACAGGTAGATTGCGCTGCTGTCTGTGAGCCGTCATGTTACCTCAGCTGCAGTTGAATTTGGCATCTAAGCCGTTTTTGTGCTTTTTTTCTCGATTGTTTTATACAATTATAAAATATGGCTTGCTGCATAATATTCGAGACTGATGTGTGTCTGTGTAGATGTGCATGCATGCGGAAGAAACAGAACACACGTTGTTGGATCGTGGCATTGGCTGAAAGTTTTGGTTGTGAGATTTACTACAATGACAATGGCGGGAGGATATCAAAATCCGACAGCACTGCTTGGATATTATAACTAAAACTGCTGCACTATTTTGCAAAAAATATACTTTGGACACAGGCTCATTTGTTTGTTAAATACGATCGTATACAGTTTTACAAGATAAAGGCTGTTCAGATTGCATCCTTTCTTGAAGAACCATGACAGAGAGCGGATCATTCAGAAGAAATGTGACATGTTTTTTTGTTTTGCAATGGACACTCATATTTTACCCAAGTGCCACAGATTGGATTCATCTCGCGATCTCTATTTCATTATAAAGGTATGAAGTCCCATTTGATTTTCCATGTTGTTATTTGCACACCCAACACTACTGGTGTTGGAGGATCTATATCTTAAAAAAACACCGTAGATTGACAGTAAACCTTTAGAACGTTCTGATGATAAAACTTATCTTCATTAATATTTTAGATCGTATCTAAGATAGATAGATAGCTCCTTTGCCTGCTAACATGGTCACGTCGAGCTAGACGGGCGTGGTTTCAGCAACCAGTTATATCAGCTCAAACCACCTCCCCGCCTCTTTGCCCATTTTCAGTTATCAGGGAGTGACGTGCGGTGACGCGCAGCTAAGATGGCCGTGGCATCATTTAGGCGTCAAAACTGCTGTTCAGAACTCTATGGGTGACGTCACGGACGCTACGTCCATATTTTTTTACAGTCTATGCTGGCAACCTGTGATGTCGAAATACTATTGGATAAACCGGCAGCACGCAGTTTCACACAGACCAAAACAAAGACATTCTGACACGGAACGTACATTTCAAAGTAGAATATCTGGCTGTAGCATTGTTTTTCTGAGAAGCATTTAGGTGAACTTAGCATGTTTCCTAAATATCTAAAAACATATTGGGGTATTTTTAGGCTTTATTAAAGGTGCTCTAAGTGATGTCATGCGTATTTAGGCCAAAACATTTTTTTGTCACATACAGCAAACATCTCCTCATTATCCGATAGCTGCCTGTCCCCTGAACACACTGTAAAAAAACGCGGTCTCTGTAGTCGCCACAAGCTCCGAAAACGGCAATAAAAACAAACTGGTGCAGCCTGGACCACGAAACATAATAAACACGCTCCAGCCAATAACCGACAAGAATGATTTTAATTGGCATTCATGACTGTTTCAGGAAGCACGGAGGGGAGGGGGAGGAGAAGGAGGGAGGGTCTAGCTAGCCTCTGTTTTGTTTGACAACCCTTCGAACGTCAACAGGAAGTTACTCCGCCCAGGATCACTTAAGCCGCGCACACACTTAACGATTGTAAGGCCGATTATGAATGTAAATTGATACTTATGACTGATCGCGCTCAAACGCGTCCAGTCAGAGCCAGTTTTGCGTTCAGTTGGCGATTGCAGACGGTGTTCAAATTCCATGTGTAAGTATATAAATCTGCTTCAGTCACAGGAAAAAAATCGCTAGTATGTTGAGCTCAGTCTTAGAATGTTTTAGCTAGTCGTTAAATGTGTGCCCAGCTTTAGAGCAAAAAATCTTACATATAGCCCTTTAAGCCTTTAAGTCATGAAAAAATAATTGGTTCAGTGTTAAGAACAGAATGAAATGCCAAAAATAACTGAAATAACTAACTTTCTTTCATAAGCAGAAATATAATACTTCACTGTGAGGTAAAGACCTTAAGGGTTTACTTTACACTGGGAAACAGATGTACCTGTCATCCCTGCACACCTGTCATGAATTTAAATGTAAATCCCATAATTTACTTTTACAAACTGTGTTCTCATCTAACAAGTTATTTCAAAGCTAATTAACAGAATGACCTGCAGGAAAACAAAAATGTAAGCTGAAGTGACAGTTTTGAGGTATGCAGTGGTAAAGGCGCACTGTTCACACAGTTTTCCATTCCACTGCGCATTTTTTCCATTGTTTTTCAATCGAAACACAGCTTAAACCTTTGCACCTGTGTCTCGCACATGACATGGCGTTCTAAAAACGTGGCACTCAAGTTAAAATGGCGTTTCTAAACCTCACGCTTTTTGTCATTCCACTACCTGCATCTCACGTTTTTTAACAGCAAAAACGCACTTGGTGTGACGTGACCTGAATATTTCTGAAAGATTAGGCTCACAATTTCTTATTTATCAATAAAAACACATGTAATCACCCCAAACATTGAATGGCAGTGTATACATATAATAGAGTGCTTAAATTCAGAGAAGGCTAATTCACTGTGAATGAAGAGGTTTGCAAAGACAATTGTAGTTTTAAAGGTAATGCATGTCATTATTGGCTAAAATATTTTTCCAGTATTGTGTAAACACACCCAGATATTTCAACTTCTGGCAATGTTTGGGACAGTACTGTGCTAGTAGCACAGAAATTACCTTTAAACCCTTTAATTAAATGTTGAAACTTAAAACTCTAACTAATGCAAATCCCTGACAAGCATGTTAAGCCACACACATGCTCCGATAATAAATCTACAAAGAGCCTTGAGTCAGTGAAGATGGAGCTGGATTATGGCACTGGTGAAGAGAAGCTATACTGGTGGAAAGAACGAGAAGCAGCATTTCATTAAAGCAGATAAATCTGACTGAGGATTACAGCAGAAGGTACCCATAAAACTAGTATCTGTAGAAAGATATATTAATGAATGGGGAAAAGCAGATCAGACTCTCATTTTCTCTTATGGCTGTTAAATCAGTGTACATCAAGACTTACATCAATCTTAGAAGCGTGAGGAGGAGAGAGGGGTGTTGGGGCGACTGTGTGTTTGGGGCTAGCTGGTTTTGAAATGTCCTGCTCATTTGTCTCCTTCACATGTTGTCCTTGTCTCCTCTTTGTGGGTGAGTCTGCTGGATGAGGCACGTGTTTCTGTGTCCCAGCATGTGGAGAGGGAAATTCAGAGTTGGAAAGCTCAGAAATTCTGTGAATCTAAAACAACAACAACAAAAATTGCATTTTAATTATTTACTTAAAGTTACTTAACAAAAGAAAAAAGATAAATATGTCTGAAATTATTAAAATGGCAACAAATTTTAAGAACTAGATTTCTTTCAGATATTGATTTTTGGGGGTGGGGGGGCAATCTTACAGAACAGATAAAGGTCTGTCGGAATACATGCTCGCTTAAAGTCGGCATGAAACGGAAGTCACACATAAACAGAGCACTCTATGACTTTCCAAGTCATTCATTGTCTGCTTTATAAGTATGTCTCCTGGCCTCAGACGAGTAAGAAGCATGCACCTGATATCAGGAGAACCAGCACAATCACTATTCAGCTGGGAAACTGCCATATCAGAGTACTAATCTCACTGGAGCTAGGGGCCTTCACAACACAAGAGTTGCATTATTCGTGTATTAAATGCAGAAAAAAAATTAAGAGAGACACACAGGAATGAAGTCATTAATTGGCTTCTGCGAAGTGTAATGGATGGATGGATGGACATAAACTTCTGTTCCAAAGTTTAGGGTCAAAGGTTTGTTTTTGAAAGTAGTCTCTTATGCTCAAGGCTGTGTTTATTTAATCAAATGTTCAGTAAAAACAGTTATATTGGGAAAAATTATTACAATTTAAAATAACTGTTTCTATTTTAATGTATTATGATGTACGTAAAGCTAAATTATTTTTAGCAGCCTAGTCTTCAGTGTAACATGATTCTTTAGAAATCATTTTAATATGGTGATTTGGTGCTCAAGAAACTTTTATTATATTAAATGTTGAAAACAGTTTTGCTGCTTAATATTTTTGTTAAAACCATGATACATTTTTCAAGGATTTTTTAAGGATTCCTCGATAAATTAAAATTGATAATTTATTTGAAATATATTTTTTGTAACATGGTAAATGTCTTTACTGGCATTTTTGATCAATTTAATGCAATCTTGCTTAATTAAAGTATTATTATTATTTCTGAAAATTGACCCCAAACTTTTGAATGGTACTGTTTATGTGACTGGATGGATGGATGTTTACTTGACTGATGTCCAGCAGGTTGTGAAGCTCCAGCTGCTGGTAGACCGTGAGCCTGTAAGCCTCCATTTGTTCCTTTTTCTGCTTGGCTATGTCATAGTCCTCTCGTTCTATGGCACTGTGTTTCTCCACATCATACCGGCCCAAACGTTCGCCCACCTAAAGAGAAAATACGAAAAGGTTGTTAAACACTTATCTGAGATTTAGTGTGAAACACATTATTAAACTACACATAGGACATGTCAGACAAATAAGGCAAATCCAATTACCTTTTGCAGGTCTGCAATAGCTTGTTTAAGTTTTTTGGCCAGATCAAATCTTTCCTCCCGAACCATGTCCTGTTTTTTCTGGTCCAGCAGCCGAATGATATGTGCCACCTCAGGGTCTTGATACATGTCAAACGCCAAGTCATCGAGGGGCGAGATAGATTCACATTTATAACTCGAGAGCCTGCAAGATAAAAAGAGTAAACCCAAGAGAAAGACAGAGGACTGCATGCATACATTTATTGTAATGCAAAACAGCTTCAGGTTTTACCCAGTGTATGTGCCATCCAATGCTGAGCTGTGTTGGCTGTTGTTTAGATATTGATCAATCACCTGATCTCTGTTTAGCTGGGACAAAAACAAGAAACAGGGAAAAAATAGTTTTATTAAAAACAAATTCACTAATTGTTCAAAAGTTTGGGGTCAGTTAGATTTTCTTTTTTTTTAAATAATACTTTTATTCAGCAAGGATGCATTAGACTGATCAAAAGTGACACTAAAGATGTTTACATTGTTATAAATAATTTCTATTTCAAATAAATGCTGTTCTTTTGAACTTTCTATGCATTTAAAAAAAAAACAATGGTTTCCACAAAAATATTAAGTAGAACAAATGTTTTAAATTTATAACCATAAGAAGAAATGTTCCTTGAGCAACAAATCAGCATATTAGAATGATTTCTGAAGGATCATGTGACATTAAGTAATGGCTGCTGAAAAGTCAGCTTTATCGTCATATGATAAAAGAATAAATAAAACTTTATAATATATTAACCTAAAAAAAAATCATTTTAAAATTAATAATATTTCACAATAGTATTGTTGACCAAATAAATGCAGCCTTGGTGAGCACATGAGACTTAAAAGCATTTTAAAACTTTTACAGACTACAAACAAACGATAGAGTGTTTATGTACATTTCACTTATACAGGCAAATGTAAATAACACATCACATCCTGTGATCCAACCAACGTCTTTGGACTATTATTATCTTTCCAACTAACAAAGGTTAAAAATCTTGATTTCTGCCTGTGAACCAAAACGTATTATCACCAGAGTCCTGGATAACACAAAGAGACTCCAGCCTGGACAGAGAGAGAGAGGGATTAGAGATTAACAATGCAGAGATTGTTAGCAAGGTGGGAGAGGACGAGAGAGAGAGGAAGTCATAGAGGAAAAAGGGGGGGGGGGGGACAAGGTGAGAGTAAGAGGAGAAAGAGAGCATGAGAAACAAAGAAGGGGGGAGTAGGAGTGAGTGAAGGAGATGGGGGAGGGCTGAGAGTTACGGTGATGTAGATATATCGATGAGTGATCTGATTTGAAGCTCTGCTTATGGAGCTCAGGCTCATATTACACAGATTCACATTCCAACAAACCATTAGACCCGCTCAAAAAATACAACACACTTATACGCAGAAATGCTCATCAGGTGCTATTGATGTAAGACTATTTAAATGTTAAATTAATATTTAAACCTCAAGGCACAAAAACAAAACAAACTGATGCATACAAGTATTATGATTAACAGTTCTGTTGTGCTTGGTATGTTGTAATAAAGCATCCAAATCAGGGTCAGGCAAAACCTGTATCTAATCATTGTCTCTCTTTCAATTCACAGGTTAGAAATTAAATTTATTTAGCCATGGCATGTTGAACTGGAATCTGAACTGGAATGACAGCAAATGGTTTGCAATTGCAAACCAAGGAATTTCATTAGTCAAAACAACAACAACAAAAAAATCATTACTTACTCAGAGGAATAGTTCACACAAAAATGAAAAATCTGTCATCATTTACTCACCTTCAAGTTGTTCAAAACCTGTATGAACATCTTTCTTCTGAACACAAAAGAAGATATTTTGAAGAATATGGGTAGCTTAACTGTTGATGGGCCCCAATGACGTCCATAGTATGGAGAGAGAAAAAATACTATGGAAGTCAATGGAGCCCATTAACTGACTGGTTACCAACATTCTTCAAACTATCTTTTTTTTTTGTTCAGCAGAAGAAAGAAATTCATACAGGTTTTGAACAACTTGAGGAGTAAATTATGACAGATTTTTCATTTTGGGGTGAACTATCCCTTTAATTTCAACTTATTAGACATGTTTTAATTAATTCATCATGAAAAAAAAAAATATTTTACATAATTTATCATTTTGTTTTGCTATTATCAGCAAATAATGTTCACCACATTGTTTTATCTAATTTCATTATCGTTTCAGAAAATGAAAACTTTAAGTAAATTATTTAGGTCAAACTAATTAATTTAAAATTAAATTATAATATATAAATTAAAATATAATACACAAATTTAATACAAATTTCTATAGGTGTCATTTAATATTGATTATTTGACATTAATGTTTCTGGACATACCCCCAATTTGTGAGTAAATTAACATTTTATACCATTTAAATTCTACTTTCTCAAATTAAAATCATCATCCTGTTTGCAGTCTAAATCAAATTCAGGAGCTAGACTAGAATTCAAAAGTATTCTCGATTCAGTTCTGAATGATGAATCACAATGATCCAAATGCTCAGGCAAACATTAAGGAATCATTCACAACATTTGTCAATGTCTCTCTACAACTGAACAAGCCACAGTTAAGAAAAAAGAAGAAGAAAAAAAAAATCAGAAAGCATTGTTAAATTTGTTTGGTTGTACTGCCTAATGAGGAAAAGTCTCTAAAAATCATTGTAAGTAAAGCTGAACACTCCAGGCTGAAACATCAAATAAAGGATTGGTCCAAACTCTCTGCTAAATCATTCTTAAATGTAATCTATCGCCACCTGGGGGATGTGAAGAGAACAATCCTATAAACAAACAGTTACTTACTGCTGTCCCAATGTCATTTCCATCCACAGAGTCACCCAAAATATTTAGAGCCACCAATGCAACCTAGAATATAGGAAAGAATGTGAGATGGCAATGATATGATCTACCTAACAAATCTACCTTAATTCCTCACATGAATCTGTTTGTACCTGATTATAAATGTTGTATTGATTAACATGGTTACTGTGAAAAGTGAGCTTCAGGTAAGACCCAACAGCATCAACATGAACTGACTTCAGCTCTCTGGCTCTGAAACCAGTCTTCTCATTGTCAGATAGAGACACATACCTGAACAACACAGCACATTCAATACAGTCTTACTGATCACATATTATTATGATTATACTTTGATAGTGACCAGAACAGAGAACCAGAACTTTTAAATCTTTCCTTACCCCAATCTATGGAGAACATGATCCTGCTGATGCGAGCTAGACTCTGGCAGTTTATCTCCAATGTGGAACTCGATCTTGGACGGGATCAGATATTGATGGGCCAGTAGCTGGAGTTTCCTTATGCGACATCTTTCCACCAACTGCAGAATGATTTCCTGAGGAAATGGACAGAACCTACACAAAATAACTGCAACTTAAAATTAAATATTCTTACAAAACTGTACTCTTTGATAAAAGCAACCATTATTATCAGCTATTAAATATCCTTAATAGTTCATATTAATCAAAATAACTCAACCTACTTTGTCTTTCAAACTAATCCTAACTAAAATAAATGCAAATATAAAATATATCCGTACATAACTAATATAAAATTCATTAACCTGGTGGATCTCCAGCCAGTGACGGTGGGTGCATGGACTATCAGCTTTTTGGCACTGTAGTTTCCTTCATGACCAGACCAGCTGATCACAGTAAAGCCTATCTTATGAGGCATCCCGTTCCTGTGCTCTAATAAGGGATATGAACAGAACATGATATCACAAAGCACTCTGACACATTTACATAACTCCCAACACTCTAACAAAATATGTGTGTGTGTGTGTATATATATATATATATATATATATATATATATATATATATATATGCTGGTTTATGCTGGATTTTTCAGCAGGGAATTTAGAGTAAATAATTATCTTTAGAATTAAGCCATCTTTGGGCCGAGAAAAAAAAAACATAAAGATAACGTTCATAAAATGAACTATTAATTTCACAATAACAATGAAATGTATATGTATTTTAACGCATTTGCTAGAAACTACTCCATAAAGTTCCCACATTGCTAAATACCTGTTGTAACACATTAATATCAGTGGTTTACAGTTAAATATTGCAAATGTTTTCTAATAAGGTTTGCTGCATTTTATGAAGGGCCTTAATCATAACAATGATAGTTATGTAAAGAATGTAGCGTTAGCGTGCAATGTAGCTAATCAAACAGTAACATTTCGGTTCCAACTCTTCCAAAACAGCAATGAAGATCTTTATCACAAATCACACATTAACCAGATACAGCTCAGAATAATTCATTCTTAATATTAACTATTTGATAGAAGGAATTTTAAATACGTTTACCCAAATATAGCAGTTGCCTACGTTCATCTCCATAACCACCGTTTGACAACTGAGACCTGTGCGCATGCGCGAGTTGTTTTTTCGGTCTTGAATGAATCCGGTGATTCTGAATGAATCATTTAAGTGAACGAATCGTTCTTGTTCTCGCTTGTTCACTTCTTACAGTACTTTGTTAACTAAGTATATATTGTAGTGACACAAAAATCCAACCCAACACGCACACACACAGAGACAAAAAAATCCACTTCGCCACCTATTGGATTATGACGTAACCCGAAAGATCAGAAAACAAATCTTTTATAAGAACAGATTCAAAAGATTCGATTCACTCGAGTGAATCAAAACTCCAGAACGGGATGCTGTTACTTGTAGTTCTTTTAGAATGAGTCTTATGAGAGACGGTGTATTACCTTAAGTCAGCGTGTAAAATTTATGAAAAATAAAAAAATATGTGATATGAAATGTTCCTTAAAAATTCCAATGCTTATAAAGTTAATTAAAATTTAAGAGAAAAATTATAAATAAATAATAATAAAAAAACGTCATCTACTTGAACGCTTCCGGGTTGTTTTCACGTTCGGGTTTACGCTGGACAGCATGGCCGAAGAGAACAGCTCACTGAATATTTGGCCAGAAATAGAAAAAGCAGAAAAGGATAACAGACGTGAGCTGGTGCTTCAAGGTTCAGCGGTTGATAAAAAGATCAAGGATAGCGGCGGACTTCATGCGCGACTTTATTCACTCTCGCTCCTGAACTACCTGGAGATCAGTCAATGTCCCAGTTTACATGAGATCCACGAAAACATCAGACATCTGTCTCATCTACAGAGTCTGATCCTCTGCAGGAACAAGCTCACTTCAGTCCCAAAAAGCATCGGTGATCTGAAGACGATAAAGGTCCTGGATTTGTCTGTCAACCAGCTGCAGGCTTTGCCCGAGGAGATCTGTGCATTGAGCGAGCTCAACACTTTAAATGTCAGCTGCAACACCATCACTGCTCTGCCGAATGGTCTGAGCAAGTGTGTGAAGCTCGCCAGCATCAATGTGTCCAAAAATGCGCTCTCACGGCTCCCAGAAGACTTATGGTGCTCCAAGCTGGAGCTCCTCAGCAGCATTATTGCATCAGAAAACGCCATAGAGGAGCTGAGCAATGAAGTTCATAACCTGCCTGCTCTGAAGGTGCGTTTCATTTGTTAGTGAAATCCACTTGAAATTATACTGTCTTTGAATTGAATATGTAAATGGTTCATTAAATACAAAATGTAATTAGTTGTTATTTTGAAATCAAATCCAAGAGTGAAGGTGGTGTATTATGTACTAAAGTGAAACACAATTTCCTATTTATTTATTTTATAGAATCATTTTAATATATTTTTATTAATTTTTATATAATTATAATTATATAATTTATAATTTTTTTAAATTAAATTAGAAAATAATATTAAATGGGTGTATTTATTGAACCATCTCATTAAATATCAATAATCAATTGTGATTTTTAGAAGTAATTCTAAAGATTGTAGGTGGTGTTCTCAAAAAAAAACAAATATATATATATATATATATATATATATATATAATTTATGATATTATTAATAATAATATTTTAATAATAACAATTATATATATATATATATATATTATTAATAATAATTTATTTATTAATAATATATATATATATAAATTATTATTATTATTATCATTATTATTATTATTATCATTATTATAATTTTAATTAATTAATTAATTAATTTTTTTTTTTTTTTTTTACACACACCAGTCAAAAGTTTGGACACATTACTATTTTTTATGTTTTTTAAAAAGTTTCTTATGTTCATCAAGCCTGCATTTATTTGATCAAAAATACAGAAAAAACAGTAATAATGTGAAATAATTTAAAATAATGGTTTCTTTTTTAATATACTTTAAAATATAGTTTGTAAAAAGCTTTTTTGTTTTGCAAAGCTGAATTTTCATCAGCCATTGCTCCAGTCTTCAGTTAAATAGAAGCATTCCACTATTTTAGACCTTTTAAATTTAAATAGTCAGTTGTGTGATTTTTTTTTTTTTTTTTTTTTTTTGAATAATAAATAATGGAAAATGCAAGCATTTCTCAAGTGGTCTCAGAATATTTGGACATTACTGTATATTAATAAGTATTAGTATTATTTAAATTGCCAGGGTTGAATGTCTCCAGAATCTTCTCATGCATCCCACTTTCTCAGGTTTTGGATCTCTCCAGCAACAAGCTCCAGGAGCTTCCGTACGAGTTGGCCGACTGCCCCAAGCTGAAAGAGACCAATTTTAAAGGGAACAAGCTGAAGGACAAGAGGCTTGAGAAGATGGTCAATGGTTGCCAGACCAAATCAGTCCTAGAGTACCTGAGGGCAGGAGGGAGGGGAAAAGGCAAAGGCAAGCAGCAGGATGGAGAGGTGGGCGAGAAGGTTGACAGTGGCCGTAACGTCTCCAAGAAGAAAAGCGCTGCGAAGCAGAAAGGGAAAAAAGAGGCAGAGGAAGTGGATGAGCTTAATCGGATGATTGTGAGAGTTCTACACGCATCCGAAGCACCCACAGCTGTTACGGTGAAAGTTTCCGCAGGCATCAAGGATGTCCGGCCATACATAGTGTGCTGTATTGTAAAAGGCATGAACCTCAGACAAGGAAGTGCACTCAAGCGATTTCTAGTTGCTCAGGTGACACAGATTTCAACAAATATCTTGGCCATCAAACATAATGTGTTCTGTCTGTTTCTGATTAATTTTATATAAGCTTCTATAAATATTCCTGTATTACCATTCTGTCTGCAGACCAAACTTCATGATGATATTTGTGCCAAAAGGACAACGGCAACCATCGCAACTCATGACCTGGCTTTACTAAAGGCTCCTCTGACGTATGACGTCAGGTCACCGGATACATTGAAGGTATCTGAGGCATTTTATCACTCTTTTGCTTGACCTCATATTCGTATGCACGTTTAGAATAAATCCTTAATTTAACACAATTAAACAGTCGTGATCTTTCACAATCATACACGTCTCTCTAGTTTGTTGCGTAACTCCTCAATCAGAGCATCTCTAGTAGTTGCGTAACAGTCAAACAATGAAGGAACAATGAATATTTAATAACCGTTGTCGATACAGTTTTTATGAATGGTGGGAATCTGGTTTCAAAGCCACCATCTAACTAATGACACAGAGAAGTCCCATAATCCTCAGTTTTTAATAATAAATGAACAGTCCTTTTTCTCGCTGTTGTTTCTTTTGTGTTGACAGTGAATTCGGCACCTCTCTAAGAGGCCACAGGCTGTAGGACAATAGGATGTGTTACGCTGTTTCATTCTCATAATTGATGGTTTCATTTATTTGCCAGAGAACAGGCTTAAGCAATAAGCTAAGAGACACTTTATGCTATATTGTAGATAAAGTGAGAGAAACCCCTTCAGCTGACTATATTCACAATAAACCATGTCCTTGAGTGCCTTATTGTGTTTATGAAATGTTTGCTTGCTGCATGATGAAAATATTCATGACAAATTTCCATTGAAACATTACCACCACATGTAAACATACCTACAAAACAGTACTTTGATAATATTGTCATATATGAATTGTTTTATTTTGGAAATGTGTAGATAGTTCCTCTGGGTCGTAAGGAGATAAAGGCAGCTGAACTGCTGAAGCAACTTCAACAGGAAGCAGATGAACAGAGAAAACAGAAAAAACGACAAAATGTTTCAGGACTCCATAAGTAAGAAAGCATGTATTACATGCCTGATTATATAATATTAATAGCTGCAAATATACATTATAATGACTTGTATGCAGTACATATTGAAACAGTAGAGGGTGCAATCTCTCAAGCAAAAGAATGCAGAAGGTTTTGTGCTTCTAAATCGTATAAATGTAACATTATTTCCAATTGCAAAAAAAAAGGGACCATGTCATGCTCCCTAACTGCATTGTTTACTATCTAAGCCCTTTCTAAGTGATCCGAAAAATATCCCTCGTTTGTCAGACACCTATCATGTTGTTGTGGGTAATTGGTGTAATTTCATCCATGTAATTGCACTGGCTGCACAGAACACGAAGTGCAAATACTGAGCTCATTATTAAGCGTTATTTATTATTCAGCATTTCATGAACAAATTCTTCATCACAGATACCTTCAACTTCTTGATGGGAAAGATCTCTACCCCTGCTTGGTTGATGCAGAGGATCATGTGGTCTCATTCCCACCAATCACAAACAGCGAGAGGACAAAGGTAATCTATGCAAATTAAGTGAAGTGTGCAGAGGTTATTTTAAGTCTTGATGATGAAGGTGGATGGCATAACCAGACTTGACTGATTTTATGACTTTATATGGTTTTTATGACATTTATCATTTATTCTTGTCCTTATTCATACATTCTTGTCAATGCAAATGTCTGTGTGTAGACATTTAAAAGAAAATATGCCTTTTATAATTATTATTATTTTATTTTAATTAATTTGCCAAACAATTTTTTAGCAAAAACTTCTGTCTCTGCAGATAAGGAAGACCACACAAGAGCTGTTTTTAGAAGTGACCAGCTCCACCAGTCTGCAGATCTGTAAAGATGTCATGGATGCACTAATAATAGTAAGACATCATTAGTGTTTTATTTAATTGTATTATTTTGTATTAACATTTTCATTTGTTTTATTTTAAATATTTAATTTAGCATTTTTGTTTATTCACATATGAACACAGTAATATAATAAACGGAGTGTCTATTTACACTAAGTGCAAATAGCATTCCTTGTAGGCAAATGCTTTACACTAGCTTCGCCCACCAATGTCTAGTAGGGCCACTCAAGTTTAAAAAAAAAAACACACACACATGCAGAATTCAGCGTCTTCAGTGGTGCAGCAGTAGGAAGTAAGGCTCAAAGACTTGACTTTTAACGCAATCAATGCGGGTTCGAATCCACCTTTTTTCCGAGCTCGCATTTATTTTCAATAAAAATGAAAATAATGTTCTACAAGTGGAAATAAACTGTGAACGAGTGTTTAATAATATTAAAAGTGTTTATTGGGTGGGGTTAGGGGAAGTTGTAGGGAGGGTTTTTATTCTCCCACTAAGGCAGCATCCATTTAATAATTTTAATAAATATAATCATTTACACTCTTTGATATTATTGCATCCTGTTAATGTACAAAATACTAAGGTGCAAATGGTATCTGCCAATATAAGGTATAGAATAGATGGCCTAATTACTTTATACTCTTATTGCGAAGAAATTATACTTTTACATTGTGTAAATAGAATCTATCACTATTTTCACTTAGTGTAAATAGCATTTTTTTTGCAAGAGATGCTATTTTCACTAAGTGTAAATAGCATCTAATTGCCATTTGCAATTGCCATTTGCATTTGCCGTTGCCTAATATAAATTTGCAAAATAAGCCAAGATATTCACAAAAAAGGTTAATTAAATTAATGCTTTATCAATATCATTATCAGTCCAGCAGTCTGTTCTAGTACTACTTTTTTTTTTTCACTTTCATATTGATTTATACTAGTATGTAAATAATATATTATAATATAATATATTTATACTATGCTGTAAATAATGTACAATATTTTATATGAACTATCTGACATGCTTTACAGTAGGAGCACTGATTTAAGTCTGCCCTAGCGCTGTTATGGTATTTGACTGCACAGCTTTTGAATGCTGATACCCTTGTGGAAGAAATGAGCTCATCTTTCTGCAGTCACACACACACACACTTGGTATACAGTGTCTCGGGGGCATTGCACCATTACAAAATGCAATTCCAGAGCCCCTGACTGCTGCTGATATTATTAGTCAAGTTGTCCTTTTAATTTAATTAATGTTCCTACATTATAGCATTTTTGTTTTAATTTTCCAATTTTTGCAATTTAAAAAAAGTTCTGTACCTGACTTAATGGAAAACCGTGAAACGTGACATGGAAGACAAAACCAAGCATTTGGCTTAGATTGCAGCAATGAGATTTCCTCCATGATACAAATGACCTGTCCCACTTTCGCACGTTCTTTTTTTAACGACAGCTCAAATAACTACTGAATATTTTACGATAAGATAACATAAGACTCTCTGAATTATCACACTTTCAGTGACATTGAATCAGTTATCATCTGGGTCAGTGCATTCAAATGACTTTCATCAGCAATTGTGCTGTTACTGAGTAACAAGAGAATCTGCTCCTGCTGTTTAAATGTATATGGTTTCACATAGTTTTTCTCCTCTAAAGGCACTTCACACTAAACAAGCATTTTCCTTTAAAGGTGCCATCGAACGTTTTTTTACAAGATGTAATATAAGTCTAAGGTGTACCCTGAATGTGTCTGTGAGGTTTCAGCTCAAAATACCCCATTGTTTTTTTTTTTTAGTTTTTTTTAACTGCCTATTTTGGGGCATCATTAAATATGAGCTGATATATGCTGCGCGGCCCCTTTAATTCTCATGCTCTCCGCCCAGGGAGCTTGCGCTTACCTTAAACAGTGCCTAAACAAAGTTTACACAGCTAATATAACCCTCAAATGGATCTTTACAAAGTGTTCGTCATGCATACTGCATGCATGCGTCGGATTATGTGAGTATTGTTTACTGTTATATTGTTTACATTTGATTCTGAATGAATTTGAGGCTGTGCTCCGTGGCTAACGGCTAATGCTACACTATTGGAGAGATTTATAAAGAATGAAGTTAGTTGCGTCCCAAATGACACACTATACACTATGCACTTATACACTATGTACTTGTGCACTATGCACTGATCCATGTAGTGCGTGAATTGTATGAGGTTATTTTGTCATTTAACAACGGAGTCCGATCCTCCCTTCCCCTCTGCTACGTAATTAAAGCTGCGACAGTCGAGTGCACGAAGTGTCCAACATTCCACACTTCGTTTTTTCCGTTAATTTAGTGCATCATCCGGGTATTTAAAGTGTACTTTCTTTTTGGAACTTTCAGTGTGAACGCACTACTCGCACTATTTATACTTAAAAACGTCATAGAATAGTGCACAAGTACACGAATTGGGACGCACCAGTTGTGTTTATGAATAATACGGACTGCAAGTGTTTAAAAATGAAAATAACGACTGCTCTTGTCTCCGTGAATACAGTAGGAAACAATGGTAACTTTAACCACATTTAACAGTACATTAGCAACATGCTAACGAAACATTTAGAAAGACAATTTACAAATATCACTAAAAATATCATGTAATCATGGATCATGTCAGTTATTATTGCTCCATCTGCCATTTTTCACTGTTGTTCTTGCTTGCTTACCTAGTCTGATGATTCAGCTGTGCACATCCAGACGTTAATACTGACTGCCCTTGTCTAATGCCTTTCATAATGTTGGGAACATGGGCTGGCATATGCAAATATTGGGGGCGACACCCCGACTGTTACGTAACAGTTGGTGTTATGTTGAGATTCGCCTGTTCTTCGGAGGTCTTTTAAACAAATGAGATTTATATAAGAAGGAGGAAACAATGGAGTTTGAAATTCATTGTATGTCATTTCCATGTACTGAACTCTTGTTATTTAACTATGCCAAGATAAATTCAATTTTTAATTCTAGGGCACCTTTAAGCATTCATTGCAGCCTTTTTGCAATGGAAAACGGCATTTTTTTCCTAATTATTCTTGTTTATATTTCAGAAAATGGCAGAGCTTAACAAATTAGCCTTTGAATTCAAGGACGACGTGGGCTCGGATGAAGAGGCAGATGTGATTTCAGATGGTCCCGCAGCAAAGCCGGCTTCCTCTGAGCTGACTGTACTACAAGTGAAGGTTGTGGATGAAGAAGGAAACCTTAAAGTGGTCTACCCATCAAAAACTGACCTGATGTCCGACGTCAGCAATCTATCAGTCATCCGATAACAAAATTCAGCTGTTTTTTCATTGTAATTTTGCAATGCATTTAACCCACTTTCCATAAAATTCTGTCTCCAATCCAATTAAAACAGCTATTAAAACATTAATTTAAATATTGTATGTAGTGGTTTTCATTTACACTCCCTAAGGTGTCTATTCAAAAAAAAAAATCAAGCTTTTGTGTTTATAGAACACAGATTTATACTTCTAAATATAATTTAATATGAATTATTTACTTTGTCCTTGTCAGTTAAATAAACTTCACATTTTTTGTAAATTCACCTTGTTTCACTAATTTCCCCATTGGGTGAGCTATAGAATACAGTGAAATCTTATATCATGTTCTTATATCATGCACTTGAGCAAGGTTTTAACCTCAAGTTGACTGTGAGGAACTTTAGTCCTTCTAGATGGAAAACAACTACATCAATATCAAAACTCATAGTTTAAGCTCCTAACTAAAGTTCACATTAACCACTTTAAAAATTCACATTTTCAAACATTTTTAGTGAACACTTAACATTGTTTGCATCCTGTGTATGTACCCGTGGAGCACATGAATGCTCCGGGTTTGGTTACAGATCAGATGACTGGTGGACTCAGGAAATGTAAAGAGGAGGAGAGTAAGTCTGAGCTGTCTATAAGAGATGCAGGTAGGACTCTGTCTCTCAGGACAGTCCATCATGGCACATGACATTGACAGCAGACTATTTTGCTAAGCTCTTATTAAAAAGTTATGAAAATGACCCAGAGTGACCACAGAAATGACAATTGGGGCCGCAGGACAAGATGGAAGAGTGGATCTAACAAAACTCATAATGGCATCCAAGAGAATTTCCATAAGCTTGAGACTTTTAAGACCTCCAGCCCATCGGAGCCCATTTGTCTCGAGTTGATTGGAACGAAGGGATCCTATCATTTATCATCAGAGAGGAAATTGTCCGGCAATGGTACAGATCAAACCTGCAAAACTCAGAAGATTTTAATGCCGAAAGGGAACGATGGCAGGACTTTGGCAAAGAGTAGCTCGCTGCCTCCAATTTACAGCCCAAGAATATCTACCATATCCATGTCTAGTGCAAAAACCTGTGTGCCAAGCTGGAGGGTAGGATGTCAGGAGAAGAAAGCCAATATCTTGTCCACCAGCGTAAAGATGGACAAGGCATTGTTTAGCAGACAAAAGCAGGGATGTCAGCAGAATGCAACCACCCAGTTGATCTGCAGCAGGCTGGCTGTCTTTAATGAGAGAGTGCTGGTTCAGAACCAAGAACTGAGACAGGACAGCTCAAAGATTTCTGATCCATCAGCACCGCAGCTACACAATGGATCTCTGGGTGTAGAGCCCAGCAACGTCAGTGCCAATGACAGAGAAGCGATGAAAGAAAGGATAAGGGACACAGCGAGTGTATCTAAGGGCAGACCTGTGCAGACGCGCTCTGATTCGGCTATTGAGATGGAAAATGAGGAGGACGTGAATGAAATGATGGACAATCAGGAGGACGAGTATTATACTAACCAAAGGATCACAGCGTGGATCGTCAAAGTAAATGCAAGCTTGTTTTCTCCATTAAAAGATGAGATTATTGATCAAACACTAGAAGAGCAGGATGTGGATACTATTAAAATCATCTATGACCGGGAATGATGTCTAATGGAATGTTAATTGTTAACAGTGTAATAATATTCAATTTGGTAACATAAGTTAATGCATCGGGTGTCTTGTTTATTCTTAAAACAGTAACTTCAACGTGAAAAGTTGTCTTAGTATACTGTTCAAAAAGGCTGGGGGCAGTAAGATATTTTTGATCAAAATACAGAAAATGGTAATATTGTGAAAAATTATTACAGTTTAAAATAAATGTTTATATATATATATATATATATATATATATATATATATATATATATATATATATATATATATATATATATATATATTCATTCCTGTGATGGCAAAGCTGAACTTTCAGCATCATTACTCCAGTCATCAGTGTCACATATTCCTTCAGAAATCATTCTAGTATGCTGATTTGATGCTTAAGAAACAATTTATATTATTATCTGTGTTAAAAACAGTTGTGCTGCTTAATATTTTTGTGGAAACCATGATACATGTTTGGCTTTTTTATGAATCGAAAGTTAAAAAGAACCACAATCAATTCAGTGTTTACTTGCTGAAAGTATTAATTTCTTTAAACAATTCTTACTGGCCCTTAATTTTTGCATAGCAGTGTAGATATTAATATTGCCCTAGATTAATAAATGCTGCTGTGAAAGTGTTGTTCACTTTAGTTTATAACAACTAATGCATTAACTATGTTAACCAATTTAACCTCATTTTAAAGTGTTTACTGTTCTTTTTTGTAACTTTATAATTTTTTAGTATTGCCATAATAGCAAACTGTATGTGACTTATATTATGTTTTTTGAATATGAGATGGTGAGATCACTGACATTTAAAAATAAAATAAAATAAAATCTGGTCTGTTTTTGACTGAAGATTTTTATTTGTTTATTTGTTACATTTAATTGGTTAAGATATTGAGTTAAAATAAATTTAATGTATATGTCTGAGTTGCAGAATAGCCCTTTAAAAAAAAAATTATGAATGTTGGTACTATGATAAACAGCAATAAACCAAATTTTTTCTTGATGGACATAATTTATATTGCAGCCATAATTCAAATAGCAGCCAATATCCAGTTCCTTCAAGATATGTGGAGTGTCCTCATCAGCCTCTGTGAACGTAGTATCCTGTGATGTATCCAATTATGTATGTAACTATCACCACGGTCAAACACACTGCCACTTTCAGCCCAATACCCAGCCGTCCAGTGCACAGACTGTTATAGAATCTGTATGGGCACAGATGTGATTGACATGAGTTATCTTACTAACAACTTGAAGCTATGTTTTATTTTTCAGTTCTCTGAACACTAGTTTCATATAGAGCAGATTCTCACCCAGTCAGTCTGGACTGTGAATGTGGTACTCGCATATTTATGTTGTCTTCGCTCCAGTGGTTGTACTGAACACTGGCCTCATTGGACTCCATTTCCCTCCAGCTTTCTGCTCCTCAAAGTCAGCAACAAAGAAAGCGAAAAGAAAAAGCTACTAGCAAGCTATTTAAATAAAAGCTTATCCTTTAACTTTTAGACATAAGCAGAGCTTTGCAGAGCTTAATAACAATCAAAGCTTTATTTACTTTCAGGTAATGGGCTTGCCTGTGTTTAGGAAAGTAATCTGGCTAGTTATCCATGAAAAAGAAGAGTAAATGAATAATATAAAGCATGTTATGTTAGTGACTGAGGTCTATTGTACATATAATATGTCTATATTTTGTATTCACATTCAATGTTTCCCTCTTAAAGAGTTTTGATTGTTTTTCCCCAAATTCAAAATTTGTAATGCATCACATATAAAATGTTAGAATAAAAATATTGATCAAATGATTTTTCATTCTTTATTTGCAAATCTGTCAGTTGATTAAAGAGTAATTTGAATACTCACAGATTCTCAGGACATCAACTGGAATGTCATCAAATCCTTAGTCTCTCACACTGTCTTGTGTGTGTCATTTAAAGAGCAGCGGGTCCATGAGGTAATTTAGGTAACCTTTGCTCACAGCCTGTCATAAAAGAAATCCCTAAACTGCTATCCTGGTTAATAAAAATAAACTTCTCTTGTTCCCTGAGTGAAGCAGACTTATTATTGTGAAGAACTAGTGTGTCATATTATTAAATAAATACATATTTCATTAAAAGCAGTAACATCTTTATATAAATAAGTTAAATCCCTGCAGAACTGGATACACTTTCAGTTATAATAGTTGTCTTTCCTTGATGTTAATACTTTATATTATTCACCTGCCAGTTTGCTCACTGTAGGGAGAGAAAACGGCCATGTATTTTACAGAAAATTAGTTCTTTCACCTGTTACCATACATTGTATGTGATTATGAACTCTGACTCTGGCATTACTGCCAACTTACATACCTACTGCATACTATATAATACAATATTTAATAATCACACTAGTATATTGCTTTGATTCACAAAAAAGCTGAGTATAATAATAAAAAAATAAAAAAAAACTCAAAATCACTCCCCTGCTCAATTCCTTGTTAGGTTTAAGTGTGCTTTGTCACCTTCATCCACTCCGGTGGGTGGCAGCACAAGCACTTAAGCCATATAGCGCTACTGTTCTACCGCAGGTTCAGAAGAAAATTGTAAACATCCTTCAAGAATCAAACATTCAGGAGAGACTGCGTCGTTTTATTAAATGTATGTTTATTTAATGTTTATTTGCGGATGACATACATTTTTTCATTTTTTTCAAATTATAGCACTGAATGTACTGCAGTAAGGTTTTTCGTAGAGGGCGCTTTTACATTTATTACTGAATACAAAACTCTACCACACGTAAACTGCAGCAGCCACTCATGATCACTGATATGTGAGACTGTCATCAGTTCATTAAAGGTGGTTGCATCTATTTTTGGCTATTTCACTATGGCCACTCTGACGAGGCAGGACCTTAATTTTGGCCAAGGTAAACTGCAGTTCATTTGTAAATTTACTTCACGGTACAGCTTTCAAATTTCGACTTTGTGAGTATTCTGATTATATTGGTCATTTACAGTTGTTGCTGACATTCTGTGTGAGTTTTTGGAAGTCGCCATTCACCTCATCCTCTATGTCAGAGAAGTTTATCCATCTGGTATCTTTCAGAAAAGGAAGAAGTACAACGTACCCGTGCAGGTAATGTTCTGAAGATTGATGATAGCTCTGTATTGCATTTGTAAGTCAAAGCTTTTTGAAAATCTTATAGCATGATTCAGCACAAGAGAGTACTGCTTTGGTTATTCAGCATGCAATAGGAAAAGAGAAATGGAGAAAAAAATGGTGTTGACGTCCTTGTATTTAAGAGCCCAAAAGTAGTGCTGAATGGAAGTGATGATTTGTCCACTTGTTTTTAATTTGACAGATGTCATGCCATCCTGAGTTAAATCAGTACATTCAAGACACGCTCCATTGTGTCAAGCCACTGATTGAGAAGGTGAGTTTTTTTAATTTCATGATTTGATTAATGTACATATTTTAATGAAAAACAGGTTAATCAATATAATTTCAAACTATTCCATCTATACAAAACATAAGTGAGTGGAAAAGACAGGTTTGATGTTGTTTGTTCAGAATGAGGCTGAGAAGGTTGTAGTGGTGATCATGGATAAAGAGCACCATCCAGTGGAGAGATTTGTGTTTGAGATCTCACAGCCTCCACTGCTGTCCATCAGGTGAGTGACATTGGGTTTAGTATTTTTTTAAAACAAACATTGTGTATTCATATGTGTATGTTGGGTTTTTCTTTCTCAGCTCAGAGACTCTGCTGTCCCATGTGGAGCAGCTGCTGAGAGCAGTGATCCTAAAAATCAGTGTGTGTGATGCTGTTCTAGACAACAATCCTCCAGGTAGGTGCTCAGCCTTCGCTCAAAAACCAAGCTACCCATATAATGACCTTACACTTATTAAATACAGTTTTAATAGATTTACATTTAAATTGTGATTTTTCTCTCTCTCTGCAGGATGTACATTCACAGTGCTGGTACACACCAGGGAAGCTGCCGCAAGAAACATGGAGAAAGTTCAGGTCATCAAGGTGTGTTAAAACAGTTGTATGTTTTCAACTCTTCAGGTGTTTCTTTTTTTTTTTTTTTTTTTGCTCACATTGTTGACTGAATATCTAAGTGAACCTTGTCAGAGGGCCAAAAACAAAACCTTATATTTCTCAAAAAGACGCTCTACATGGAAGCTTGTTTCTGTCATGGAATAAAAATAAAAATAGTGACTTTTATCTCACAATTCAAATTGACTTTTCAGAATTGTGAGATATAAACTGTACAGAAGAGGATTAGGGTCAAGTAATAATAAAAAAATAAAACCATTTTGAGAGTAAAGTCAGTTAAGCAAGATTAAACTCGTTAAATTTTGAGGGAAAAAAAGTCTAAATTAAATGTCAAGAATAAACTCATTAAATTTTGAGAATAAAGTTGTTTTGTTTCAAGAAAAAACTTGTTAAATTTCGAGAAAACATAGATAATAAAATGTTGAGAATAAACATGCCTTTGAACAGTGTCATGTTCATTGCATACTGATAGAGGACATGACAGAGTTGGATCACTTAGTCAAAAAGCTTAACATGGCTTAATGCATTAACAGTGATATTAAAAGTTCAACTTCTGTACACACCTTATTAATAAACCATACTAAGTGCAGATGAGCACATATGAAGGTAATGCGTTTAAATACACATTAAGCATTTTCCTCCATAACGTGCCTTATAAAGAAAACTGATAGCGTAGCTTAATGTACAAACTAAGACAGTGGAATTAAAAGATCAAATTCAGTACACAGCTTATTAATAAACCATATTATATACAGATAAGCGTAATGACTTCACCCTATAGGCTGGAAGAGTGTGTATAGACATTTTTCAATAGCCTATTTTTCTTTTTTTGTGTATCCTATAAAGCCTGTGCCTATGTAGAGATATAGATCGTCCTTTTTTGTTTCTGTCTGCACATTTACAGTAAAACACATCAACGGCACTTTTTTTTTTTAAGTGAACTTTTTGTCTGTATGGTGATTAGATTCACTTTTTTTCACACGCCTTGAGCTTGAGAATGCATTGCGTCTGGTGTGCATTTGCTTCATCCATAGCGCTCACACAGAGAGTGCACAAATTTCTTGCGCTTGAATGGACAAATACAAATAGTTATAATTAGCTAAAGCTGATAGTATCTCTGTTACTAAAAGAAAGCCTAAAATATAGCTTGACTAAGTGATCCAACTCTGTCATGTCCTCTATCAGTATGCAATGAACATGACACTGTTCGAATGTGTTTATTCTTGACATTTTATTATGGACTTTTTTTTTTCTCAAAATGACTTTATTCTCAACATTTAAAGCTGCAGTCTGGAAGTTTTGCCTCTTTGTTGCCATCTCTGTTTAAAAATTGCAATTATCGTTACGTGCGTTGTGTCTTGGATGTATGACCAAAATAAGAATTTTCACCGGAAAATGTCATCTGAACAAGTAACATGTCTGCCACTTTTGTTCGGATGAACTGAGGAAAAAAGCATTAGGCTTACAATAAATCACACTACCATGGTGATTAAATCTAACAATCGCTTAGCTCAGATCATGCCAGACCATGCAAATGATTATTACCGTTATACTTTGTTGTTAATGTTAAATTGTTAATGTTAACAACATCAGCATTGCGTGACTATGTATTTAGTGTGTAATAGCGTTACCTATAGATTTCAATTTCTGTAGCCACTCCGCAGTCTGAATTCTTTTGCTTTTGACTACGGGTGAATCTCCAGTCGTCACTAATGATTGTCATTTGGATCGTTCTGGATTACAATCTGCCATCAAAATGATGAATTTTATTATTCCAGCTGCTGTGAGAAAATGCTACAAATGATCCGCCACCTGCAGCATCCTCACATGCCATATAGCTACTAGCTGGGACTCCTTCATGTAAACATAGGTGACAAAATGATGCAAAGACGAACATTCTTGTATTATCTGCTTTGTGTATATTTTACAGGATTTTCCATGGATTGTAGCAGATGAGCAGGAAGTTCACATGGAAGAGGCAAAACTCATTCCTCTAAAAACGATGACTTCTGATATTCTCAAGGTGAAACATTCACAACTACAGAGTCTGATTTTATTGCATCCACTGAAGCAAATGCTCTTGGATCATTCTGAAAGTGAAAGAGGAACAAATTAAATATTGAGACATTTTGACATTCATGCTAAATTTTGCACCCACATTGTTGTGCTGATAGTATTATTTGTAATGGGAAAAAATTAAAAGCATTTTCTCTAATGATGTTTTCTCACTTGCTGTAAACAGATGCAGCTCTATGTGGAAGAAAAAACACAGAAAACCTGATGTTGTGTTAGTGGAGCACATGAATGCAGCTGCAAGGGGTGTTAACTACAGGAAACAGGAAACAGTTTTTTTTTTTTTTCATGTTGATAACAGCCGTTGTAACATAAAAGGAAGTATATTGAGCTGAACTGTGTGTCTTAAGTAAGTAGAATTAATGTTTTATCAGTATATCTTTTTTTTTTTTTGCTCAAGATCTGTCTTTGTGCTGAAATTGTCCTGTGTTTTATTTTTTAATACAATTTTGTCATCTTTCACTGCTCCTCATACCTCTGTCATGGCTCCAGTTACATGTGTGGTTTGGAGCACGCTACATTCATACAGTACTAGAGCTGGGGTGTGTTTCCCATACAACAACATAACTCACTGCTACACTACCATAGTACGGTGCATCATTGAACAAATCAACTAGCTAGTCACGACTGTTTCCCGAACCTGTCGTTCAGCCATGTTGGTAAATAAGTGTCGCAGATGGTGGAGTAATAACTTCTTTAAATGAATCAGTTTGAGATCGAATTAATGCTAGATTGTTTTGCTATAAATTACAGACATGGCATCTGATGATTTAATTCTCTATTTTCTCAAATATTTTATTTCCAGATTCAATCTTAGGCTCGTTCTTACGTACCATGATGTTTACCATTTGACATTTCTATATAATCGAAATAAAAGATATACATTGTACTTGATGTCAGTTTGCTTATTTTTTTCAAGATAATGATTTATCAAGTCCACATGTCATGAAAACAAGAAACTATGCTTCTAACCACAGCTAGAGAGCTGTCGTTCCAACCACACAAGTTTGCGATTTTTGTTTGAAGGATAGTTTCGGGAAACACCAAATCGTTGAACTACTGTATATTAGTAACGACGGAACTTGCGATGTTAGTTGGCTAAAAATGCTTTTGGGAAATGCACCCCTGGACGATTAATTGAAAAGTATTCAAAACCAAAATAACGTAATTTTCCCATGTTGGTTATTTAGTTTTTTTTAATTCTGTTAATACTTTCCCCTTAAAAACATACTACTGCGTGTGTAGTCACATGACTCTGCCCGGTTCGCTCAGCGGCATGGAAGCAACACGGAGGCGAGCTCAAACGCGAGTCAACAGACACAGACAGTGCAAGCGGCGAGCCCTGAAGTGAGATCACTTTCTCATTTGCGTCTTTACTAAACTTTGTCAATTGTATACGTTTTAAGGCTTTCCAGTTTGGACATTCAAGTGATTTTAGATCATCAGATGTGTATTATTATATTGAGCTACTGCACTGATGTAATGTGGCACACGAACACTTATACAGACAGTAGCTACACATCACGTTAAGGTTGTGCGCACGAGGAGCGCAGAAACTCAATGTCAACGCTGTCCTATGACTACTTACAACCCACAGCTTATATAATTTATACAGAGACGGTATGATTAATTCACACACACAATCGCTCTCATTAATGCATTCAAATAAAAGTACTGGAACTGTGCTAATTTATCTTTATCTGATTTACAACAAGCAGAAATCTGAAATGTTACGACCCATAGATAACAGCTCACTTTCAGCAGTTATTTTATGTCAGAGCACTCTTTCATTAGGAGAAAATATCCCACCTTTAATAGTCAACCATATTTACAGTACAGACCTTGTCAGTGAACTATGAGGGCAAAAAACAAAGCAAACAAAATAATCATTCATTAACCATAATCAAGGTAAAATGTTCAGTTAATCAAGATTTCGATTTTAGGTCATATCGTCCAGCCCTAATTCGTACTACAGGCCTTAGTGCTCAATTACAATGTATTTCTTAGATTCAGCATCAGATGTATTGCTGATGCTTATTGCTATTTTTACCACTCAGTAAAGCACATTCCATAAACATTGCAGTCCTACTGTAATTTTACTAGCGAGTAGCGATATGACACCAAAAATATAAAATTTATTCTCAAGAAGAACGCGCTAATCCTCAAGAAACTGTATGCAACGTTAATTACTGTCATGAAACTCTGAACGCCAGGCACTGACGTTACTGCCATTACACAATAGGCTGAGGCGCTTCACGTTATACAAGTTAGCCGTTACGCCTTCTTCAGTGTTACAACCCAGACCCTTTCATTTCCCCAATAATAAGACAATCTCTGATCTCATGCTTTTAAAGCTACCTTGCTATTGCTAACATCTCTGAAATTGCCTACCCTACCTTTAAGACTGCACTATTTTATTTGACAGGACACCTACTAGGTTTTATTTATATCTGGGGGTAAAAAAAAAGTAATATTTATGTACCAAAAAAAAAAAAAAAAAAAAAAGCTTAACCTGAAACACTACATTAGATAAGTGTGATGATAGTAAATTTTTCATTAAAATCTTCTCTTTTTTTTCTTCTTTCATGAATGCCTTTCATCGTTTTAACGTTTTATTGTCTTGAAGGCTTCAGCTTGTGTTATTCAAAGTCCTGTTAAAATGCTAGGTCTATTTGATCATAAAGCTTAAACTTTTTATATATAATACAAAAAACTAATTCATATAACTCATAATTTATCCAGTAGTTATGTTTTCTGAAGAGATCCAATTGACTTAGAATTAGAACAGAAAATACAACTTTTTGGATATAAATCATGACAAAGCAGTCTCAATAAAACTGAAATAAGGCTTTTCTTCTAAAAATCTGTGTTCAGTAAAGTCATACACACTTGGGATGACATAAAGGTAAGTAAATGTCGAGAGAATTTTATATTTGGGGTGAACTATTCATTTAACAGCTGTAGCCATTTCATGTTTGTTAGTGCTAAGTTAGTATGGAGAGTAGGTTAGGAAGCCACAGGCTGTTTGGGACCTCCCAACACCGTTTTGGAGTTCCCTCCTCTCACCCTAATTTGGCTATCTCCAGGCTGCAGGTGTATACTTCTCTGTGTAAAATCACAAACACAAAATGGAGTGGAATTAATTTCTTTATCACAACTCAAATTCATTTATCATTTATATTCATTATATATACATATATATATTCCTTGCCATGTTTTGTTTTTGATGTGCATAAAAAAAAAAACTTTTAAAAGTCAAAAAATACTTATTGAAACACATTTTTCAAATAAAGGCCTGGTTTCACAGACAGGGCTTAAAATGCCACAATTAGACTTTCGTTCAATTAGGACGTTTAAGCAGCTTTTAAAACACGCCTTTGAAAAATATTACTGTTGTGCATCTTGAGATAAAACCATGGCAGTGACATATTTCAAGAAATATCAGTACAAGTTCAAACATGCATTTTAGTCTGGGACTAATGCTGCCTTCATGTGCTATCAGAATTTTTGTAAATACGAGTTTCCTAGCTTAAAAAAAAAATGCATGTGAACGCCCTCCCATTTCGAAAGTTGAATGCGATGAGCATAGCTTTAGATAGTTTCGAAGAAAAATAATTCTACCAGTTTATATTGAATATAGCCTTCATAATTAATAACTTTGATTTGCTGTCGTAAAATATGTACATTGGAAAGATACACACATGGAACCAGTTTGGTAATTGCCTCCGGCCGATGCAAAATTGTCGTAACAGCGTTTTGGATAGCGGAGGGCTGGGACCTGCAGAAGGCTACATCAGTGTTGCCAACTTAGCGACTTTTCAGACCCCTTTTGCGACTTTTTTTCAAGAAAGCTCATTGTGACGAATATACTTGTTAACCTGATCTAGCTTCCGAGACCCTCCGGTACTGCTGTACGAGTGCAAGATTTTGCTTGCTTTCACCTCTCTCTGCGTCTGCTGTTCAGTGAGTGGCTGAGAAGATCAGTGCATTCAGTTGAGGCTGTGCGTTCTGTCAGAGAACAAATAAAATAGATACCATTGCTTCTAACCTGAGTGATCATTTTATGTGTACATATAACCAAAATCACAGCAAATATCTTTATATCATGTGTATGGTGATTTTGTCAGACAATGTCTCGATTATAAATCAGGATTTAGCGCTGGTTTAACAAGACAAGGACAAGGACCTGATTAAAATTATTATTATTATTTTTAAACGCGAGAATGATTTTATTACATTCAGTGTAAGTGGCGATCAATAGTGGATGATAATAGGCTGTATAATGTACTGATGATAACAAGGTTGCACAATCTCGAGGAGAAATGGAAACACAAGTGAAGCACACACTAAAAGAAAGAACCTATTGCGGTAAAAATTCAAAATGTGGAGATTTTATAATTTGATACAGTTAAGCAATATCACATGACCATGCTGTTTACAGGATACCATCACAATTAAAAATGTGACACTGATTTCATATAACAGTTCAGTTAATAAATAGTTAATATATCACTTACATTTTAGAGGGAACATTTACTGTTTTTGTTCTATTTTAGCAGCGAAAATAGTTTCAAACAAAACTCACAGTAGAACCATAGCATAGCAACACTCACCCTGCATCCCAATGTGCATACTATTCACCCAAGACACTAAGGGCTGTTACCAATCAAATTAAATAATTTACAAATTTACAATAAAAAAATACAACTGCATTAAATAATGTTATGGAATTGTAAGAAATGTTGGAGGAAATTATACTTTTAAAAATTAAACTAAACCACCAGTAGGTGGCGTCAAGTAACCGTCTTAATAAGCGAGTCATTCGTTCAAAACAATTCATTCCAATGGCTGATTCTTTCAAGCAGGGACGTGCACAGACATTTTGGGGGGCAGGGGCTCAAGTGGAAAAAAGGGCACTTCTCATAATTATTTATTTAAAAAAAATAATTAACCCTTAAATATATTAAGACAACTCTGACTTCCCTTACACACACGCAATTGTTTTATACTCCACAGATTTCTACAAAATAATCAGTTCACAAAGAGACCTTGATCTTCTTTAGTATTCACTAGGTTTATCACAAGAGAACTATTTCCAAGTAGCTATATATTTAGAATAAATGACAGCACCAAGGAGAGCGACATAGTTTCACTAATAATTTGTTTATTTTGCACAAATCAATAAATTGTTTTAATTATTTTGGTTATTGGAATACTTCTTTCATGTAGTTGACAATTTTAAGATTTTGGTCTATTTTTGCTTTAATGTCTTCTTTTACTCTAATGGAAAGAACTTAACCCTAACCCTACACATTTAAACACATCAAGAGTTTTTTCCCCTGAAATGTTTTAATTACATTATATATTCTAACAAATGCTTGCAGAGGGCGCCAAAAGCGTGCTGATTTTTGTTGTTACATAGCACAGCACGATCAAATCCATGATTAAACCCAACCACCATAATTAAAAATATATTATTAGTTAAATTATAATATTCGGCCATTATATTTTTTTGATAGAAATGCTATAGCCACTGTAATTTCTTCAAGCAGAGAAGCAAACAAATTGCTGAATGACGTCATCTGTCGACATTAAGCAACATATATATATATATATATATATATATATATATATATATATATATATATATATATATATATATATATATATGGCATTAAAAATTCAAAAATTGGCATTAAAAAGCATTAAATTAGATTTGGTGAAACCTACAGAAACACTGTGTACCTTACTACTACTTGAGACTGACATTAAAATCGTCTTTGCAGGTTCTGTGATTTGCCCTTATTTATTCATTTAAGATTGGTGCACAAACGACAGCTCATGGAGGTCAAAAAACACATGAAGAAAAGTGTTAGGATAATACAACATCATCAATCACAGATATTCGCATTAAAGGGTTAGTTCACCCAAAAATTAAAATAATGTCATTAATTGCTCACACTCATGTCATTCTACACCTGTAAGACCTTTGTTCATCTTGGAACAAAAATTCATTTATTTTCAATATGCGTGGTATATGATGAAAAAATAAAACTGTAAAATGAATAAATAGGGCTAATTGGATTACAGAGCACTGTTGAATTTGCGCAAAAAAACTGTGTAATTTGCTCTGGACTTTTGTAGAGGTTGTCTGAGAAAACCACAGCCATGGCAGATTAGGATGATATTGTGCACTCATTTGGAATTGACCTATTATATTCTATGACATGGAATTCATCTAAATTTAAACAATCTCATGGATGTGGCTGTTGTGGTTTGTGATCATATGGGCACCAGCTGCTGCAGTAAATGTGATGTATTCAAACGACTTTGACATAGTCCTTTTATGTTTACCCATTTTAAATGCCTATTGCACATCGTGCACAGTTGCCCTGAAGCCACTGGGTTGGCGGGCCCACCGGGCTTGGGCCTGTCATCGCTGCTTGCAGCTATATCTTTATTTATTTTTATTTTTTTTAAATGTAGCTATTGCTCATTCTTAAGTTTAATTAATGCATTAAATAACGAGACCTTATATAGTGTTACCCGTTGTTCTTTATAATTCTTTTGCACTTTAATCTGTTTGAAACATTTTACTTTATAATTTGTGTACTGCATTATTGTATTTAAATGTTCAGAGTTTTTTTGTCATAAGAAAAAGAGTTCTTAAACCTGTTATTCTATGGCAACACTTTTTTTGCAGCTTATTTCAATATTGTGATAATACCGTATACCGATACAAGCTTAAGCAATTATCGCAACATGAAAATTTGATACCGTCACATGCCTACACTGGATAGATGTTTGGGTCTGGCACAATTTGTCTCTTTTTTTTTTTTTTTTTTTTGAAAGCCAACTAACAGAAATTTCTTTTTCAGCTCATCGAGACAAAATGATCACCTTTGGACCATTGATGATTTTATTAGTTCCCTGATATGTGTATATACTATAATCTCTCAATACTCCTTTTCATGAGAGTAGTACTTTGTATGGCAGCATGTAATAATGCAGAATATGAAATTAATGGAGAGTGTTGCCCAATGTGTGATTCAGGTAAGTCCAACTGTTCTTCATCTTATAACCACAACAGATGCAGATGAAGTCAGAAGCTTAAAGGGGTCATATGATTTATCCGGCTTTAAACTGTCTTTTAAACAATCTTTTACATTTCAACTGATAATGGCCAAACGCTCTTTTTCAGTGTGCTATGTAAAGCAGCAGGTGCAGTCCCAGTAATAGTAACTATTTTCATTTCTCCTCTCATGACTGGGCAGGCCAGGTTGTTGAAATACAGTGTGAAATCCATTTATATCTATTTATACCCAGTTTTTTCACAATGTCATCAGACATTTGATATTTCATTATATGACCCCTTTATGTCAATAAGTTGTATAATATTTTAGTTAGGTTGACCTAATCTAGGTAACTGATTCCCAAACATGTTCCAGACATTTTTTCTCCCTAATCAAAAACACCTGATTCTAAGCTCCATCAGCTTAAGTATTCTAAGACCAGTTTCAGATAAGGGACATGTCTCCAGGAACATGGTTGGGAAAGTTAATATAAGAGTTTAATCTATATCACTATAGACCTGATCTATTGTGAAAATTTGAATGTGTTTTGGGTGTGTTGTTAGCCATCATTGCATTATGTAGCATAAAACATGACTTCAGTCTAGGGCTGGGTTTCAATACAGATTTTCCATTCAGTTCAATTCTGATTTAAAGGGTTAGTTTACCCAAAAATGAAAACACTGTCATTAATTACTCACCGTCATGTCGTTTCAAACCCGTAAGACCTTTGTCCATCTTCGGAACACAAATTAAGAATTTTTTCATAAAATCCGATGGCTCAGTGAGGCCTGCATTGCCAGCAAGACAATTAACACTTTCAATGCCCAGAAAGCTACTAAAAACATGTAAAACAGTTCATGTGACTACAGCAGTTCAAACTTAATGTTATGAAGTGAGGAGAATACTTTTTGTGCTCCAAAAAAAACCCAAAATAACGACTTTATGACAATATCTAGTGATGGGTGATTTCAAAACACTGCTTCATGAAGCTTTACAAATCTTTTGTTCACCACTGGGGGGCGTGACTTTGGCAGTTTGATACACGCTCTGAACCACTGAATTGAAACAAAAGATTTGTAAAGCACGAAGCTTCATGAGGGAGTGTTTAGAAATCGACCATCACTTGTCATAAAGTCGTTATTTTGTTCTTTTGGTGCACAAAAATTTTTCTTGTCGCTTCATAACTTTAAGGTTGAACCACTGTAGTCACATGAACTGTTTTAAATATGTCTTTAGTAGCTTTCTGGGCATTGAAAGTGTTAATTGTCTTGCTGGCTATGCAGGCCTCACTGAGCCATCGGATTTGATCAAAAATATCTTAATTTGTGTTCCGATGATGAACGAAGGTCTTACGGGTGTGGAACAGCAGACAGAATTTTCATTTTTGGGTGAACTAACCCTTTAAGAACACTCACAACTCTATTAAGTTGACCAGCAGAACACAGTGACATCTACAGGACAAGCAGAGCTGTATAAATACATTTTCATGCAGTTGCAGAAAATAAGCATAAAGTAAAAAAAAAAATAAAAAAATCAGGCAAGAATCAATATTGTTCAAAACCAGATCCAGATTAATTGGGAAAATGTATTTGGTAACACTTTACAATAACAGTACATGAATAACCATGAACTAATACCTGAGTTAATAGTTACTTCAACATGAACTCAAGATTAGTTAAGATATGAACTAATGAAGAGTGATCCTTAACTACGACAGGAGTCATAGGGATTCATGCATGAAAACAGAAGCCTTAACTACGTGTTAATGCATGTTTGATAATTAATGCGTTAATTAACATTTAGGGTAAACTAAATCAAACAGTCTCTATAAGAAGGAATAATACATATTTGGACTTTGAAATAAATTTAAGCAATTTATAATTGTCAGAATTTAAACTACTGACATCAGCAGCTTCATTATAAACATTACTGAAAGGCACAGGATTAGTTTGTAATTATTTTCACTGACGCTCCTTATCAAACATATAAAATACTAAATACACTAATAATTTATCTTAAAAGGTCTTAATCTGTTTTGTGATATTCTTTCCTATCAAACTAAACTACTGTGACTTACATCAGTTCCTGAGGAATCGGTTCCCAAAAAAATAACCAAACAGGAAACATAAACTAAGGTCAGGGAGCATTTGCTGGGATCAGATTCAGAAGTTCACTCTCCATCCAGACGCAGGCCGTGATCATACTGTACCTCCATTCTCTGACTTTTTGAAAAGTCACACAACATCACTTAATTGGGCTGAATACTTATATAGTTGTGTTAGTACAAGTGTATTTGATAGTAAGTTAATGATAATCATGAGCTGAATTTGGTAAGTAGTTAACAGTGAATTAATTATGATTGTGCCCCCTCAAGTAAAGTCATGACATAAGTATTCATTAACAAACCATTAGTTGATGTTAGTATATGGTTAGTTAATAATGAGTTAATTATGATTGTGCCCCCTCAAGTAAAGTCATGACATAAGTATACATTAACAAACCATTAGTTGATGTTAGTATATGGTTAGTTAATAATTAATTAATTATGATTGTGCCCCCTCAAGTAAAGTCATGACATGATGCACATATCACACATCATTAACTAATATATGAATAAAGTGCCATCCTTATTCCTTTACACCCCGGTACAAAAAAACTAAAATAAAAAGTATTTGTATTTTATTTTTATTTATATAATTAAACAAATATGGACTTGAAAGCAAGCCATAAAAATACCTGTAAAGACACACATAAGGCACATTTACATGTAAAATAGCGCGCGTCCACAAGCTAATGTTAATCAAAGCATTTACATTTAAACGACAAAAATACAATACAAATACAGTTAATAACTGCACATAACCTCCTGAAAACCCCAATAAAACATACATGTAAATATGTCTTTAATTATTAATTCGGCTTACCAAAGCAGTCAACATTTATTAGTTTAAAACGCCAGCAACACAACAAACGCGCCAAGAGAACACCTAGCGTGCACCACACTACATACTTTAGTTCCGGGAATAAACTAGGCCTATGACTATTTAGCTATGACTAAATGTAAATTAACTATAAAAATCCGAAAACAGTTTAGATCAAATTAAATTTATTAGTGGTAGTTAGTCTATTTTCCACATTTGATTACACAGATCTATGTAATTAATGGCTATATAATCATGTGCCATTGCAATTATTTGTCACAAAGCTGCAGATGGCAGATTATGATATTACAGTGTAAATTATGACAGTATTAAATCGCGTTTAATTCAAATTCAGAGTACTTCTTGTTTACTCTTATGGAGGCTGATTTATTTAGTTTACCCCTAAATGTTAATTAATGCATTAATTATCAAACATGTATTAACGCGTAGTAAATGCTGCTGTTTTAATGCATGAATCCCTATGACTCCTGTCGTAGTTAAGGATCACTCTTCATTAGTTCATATCTTAACTAATCATGAGTTCATGTTGAAGTAACTATTAATTTAGGTATTAGTTCATGGTTATTCATGTACTGTTATTGTAAAGTGTTACCATGTATTTTTACCCAGTCATAGCACAATCAGATTATTTTATTTTTATTATTCCAAATTGTTCTTTGCACAATTAACAGACAGACTTATAATTAATACAGCATATACAAAAAAAATATATGTACAAGTTGTTATTTGCAAGTCGTAATTATTTTATTCATTCTTTTCTAGGAAAGAAAGTTCATAAGCATTGTGATGACAATACAAGCACTACATGTGAGTCGTGCCTTGTGATGACCTACACTGACACTCCCAATGGATTGACCAAATGTCTGCCATGTTTAATCTGTGATGCAAGTAAGTAGAAATTACTTTAATCTTGTTTCTCCCCTTCTTTCAAATTATCTTTTTTTCTAGATGACTTGTCATTGGCAGGTTTTCTACAACTGACTTTTTCCTTTCTTGTCAAAGGTAATGGGCTGAGAGTAAAGCAGGAATGTACATTGATATCAAATACAGCTTGTGAGCCTCTGCCAGGTTATCACTGTATAGACCTGCACTCAAACTGTCCAAAGGCCAAGAAACATTCAACCTGCTCACCCGGACAATACGTCAACCAAACTGGTCAGTCTGTTATCATTGAAATAGCTATTATACATCCACACAAACTGATAGCCTGAGATGACATCTGAGAACAATAACTCTGCTTGCATTTATATTAAATAACTGTACATTTGGAAATTTGCATATTGTTCCAAATCAGCTTTTACAACTTTTCATTGCACATGGAAAAGAGAATCTGTTTACTGTGGATGTGGTTTTACCACATATCCTCATGACAAACATATTGTTTGCTTTTGACTCTGCCAGCACCTGACAAAAACCATTTGAAAAGAATCTATTGAATTTTGATTAAGTAGATTATTAGTTATGTGTTGATTCATTTTGTGTGTCAGATGCTATACTGAATAATGTCACTAGCTAATGTGAGACCTATCACTAGATTTATTGCTCCTGGAGTTCAAATTTAAAGGGTTAGTTCACCCAAAAATGAAATTTCTGTCATTATGTACTCACCCTCATGTCATTCCAAACCCATAAGACCTTTGAGTTTGTTCATCTTTGGAACATAAACTAAGACCTTTTATCCCCCATTGAAAGCAACTTAATTACCATAATTCAAGGTCCAGTAGTAAAGACATCAATAAAATAGCCAACGTGTCTACAGTGGTTCAACCTTAATGTTATGAAGTGACGAGAATAATTTTTGTATGAAAAAACAAAACAAAAATAAAGACTTTATTCAACAAATTCATCTCTCCCCTGTCTTTCTGCTATGCTGTTTATGTTCAGAGCTTCCAGGTTCTACGTCAGAACACGCCTCAGTATTGGCCGACGCTGTTCACGTGAGATTCTCGTCACTTCATAACATTAAAGTTGAATCACTGTAGTCATGCTTACTATTTTATTGATGTCTTCACTACTTTTCTTGACCTTAAATTATGCTAATTATGTTGCTTTCTATGAAAGCACACCTCTTGTATTTCATCAAAAATATCTTAATTTGTGTTCTGAAGATGAATGAAGGTCTTACAGGTGTGGAACGACATAAGGGTGAGTAATTAATGACAGCAATTTCATTTTTTGGTGAACTAACCCTTTAAGTACTTATATTATTGCATGTGTTTTTACAGGAACAGAATTTAGTGATACAGTGTGTGATGACTGTCCTGCTGGTTCATATTCAAATGGTACAATCTGCAAATTGCATACAAAGTAAGTATCATCATTTTACAACACTGACTTAAATGTGTACATTTATTTATTTATTTTATTTGCTTCATTAGATTTTGTGGTTGAATCAAGCTCTTTTATCACAAGAGAAATATAGTTCAATTTGAGCACCTCTCTCTAACAGGTGTGAATCTCTTCACAAAATAACAGTCAAGGCAGGAACAGAGACGTCTGATACTGTGTGCAGTGATGAAAAATTTCTTTTACTGATTGTAATGTCTGTGATTGGAGTGTGTATGGCATTAACTGTCATTGTTGTTGTTCTTATTAAAAAGAAAAAAGAAAAGCAATATCAAGTAACTCCTCCCTAAGATTTACAAGGTCTGTATTACTACGGTTTGCATTTCTGAGCATTGATCATTCTGTTTGTCTGCCTGTTATTGACCCAGTCTGTTCCCCTACTGATGGCGAGATGAAGCCTCATGAAGCATTGAAGCTTTTCAGCCAAGTGGTTCACAAAAGGGTTCATTTCTCAAGGCTTCATTTACAAGCAGAGACATTACAAAACAAGCAGATACATTCCAGTCAGCCAGAAGCGAGGCTTCGAACGTCATCAATGACGTCATTGATCTAAAGCGATACAAGCCTCGATACACGCTTCACTGAAAGCTTCCAGGATTTCTCGACACACGCTCTGAAGCCTCGCCACAGAACGTAACATCACTATGTTCCCCGTCTATGATTCTCGGCTGCCTGCCTTTGGACTGTTTATTGTTTACTGGACTTATGATTGCCCTGATTCATTGCCTGTATTACAACTATGATTATGTCTTATCCCTGCCATACCTGTTTGCCCCTGTTTGACCACGAGACTTGTTAATGAAAGCCTGCAGATGGATCCCATGTCGTGTCTCGTCTCGTTACCATCTGTCACGATCACGTCTGTTCCTGTCACATCCCTACATTTCCCATGATCCTCCATTGCTTATCACCTGCACTCACTTCACAATCACTCCACACTAATCACCACACCCAGCTGCCACACATTACTTAGACTATAAAAGACTCATACACACACCACCTCACCGCGAGGTCTTGTTTTCCCTGTGATACATTTCCAAGCATTTATATCTTGTCTGTTTCCCGTCTACGATCCTGTGCCGCCTATCATGACCTTTGCTTTCTATACTGACCTGTGATTGATATCTGCCAGCCCTGACCCTCTGCTTGTTCCTGACTACGATTCTGCCTGTTCCTTGCTGTACCTGTTTGCTGTTATCTGACCCCTGCGTGTACGACCACGCTCACCTTTTAATAAAGCTGCATTTGGATCTTACTCTGAGTCCCGCCTTCGTTACACCATCACTTATGATAATTGTCAGTCATGATTATTTGCATGTACTGATGTGGCCTGCTCTATGCAAACTGTACATGTTGTTTAAAACTGCTTCTTAGCCTACAAAAAATATAATTTGTATTAAACAATGCTACAGATGTTTTTTTTATATACATTTTTATATATATACATTCATTGATACATATATATGTATCAATGAATGTATTTATTGGATCAGTTTGTTAATTTTACATTAGTGTTTTCCCTTCACCATGTGTTGTAGCTCATTTTATAACTTCCAGCAGCAAACCCTTGAGAATTAAGACTTTCCCAAAACAAACCATACCCGATCATATGACATACGTCTGTGAAAGCAGAGCATGAGTTTGCGACCAAAACCAATCCAGTTCACTGTTATCTCCTCTTCACTCTAAATGAAAGTATGAGCTCCATGAACATACACAGAAAGCTCATAAGAACAAAGTTCACAAGCTGCTCAAAAGGCTCATTTCCATAACAAATGCGGCCCAACAACTAACTAATTAGTACAAATTCTAAAAATTGTTTAATGAAGCAATACTTGATAGTAATCTTATTACCTTGAGATTGTGTTGTTCACCTGTCCCTTATTTTGTTTATTAGTAATACCTCAGGAGATAATTTGTGATTACATTTAAAATAATCAGTATGAAGTATCTTTACAGGAATTCTGATATTCTAATAATGTGGTGTCTGTAAAAAGTACTTAGTACTAGTACTTGTTTATCATTACTTGTTATAGTTAATATAGTCTGCCTGTTTCTTCCTGTCCTTAATTGTGCACAATTTGTAATAGACAGAGTCAAACCTAGTAGACCAGGGGCCAGTTCCATAAACATAACTATTATGTTAAGACTAACTAATAGACTATAACCAACTAGCAGTTAGTCAAGGGGCAGTTTAGTCTTACTTTTCGGTATCAAATTAGACTATACATTTTCACTGACTTAGAGTTATGAACTAACTGGCCTCTGGTTGTTACCGCTAGAGGGGGCTATATGTTTATGCAGTACAGGGATTCCCAAAGTGTGGTACGCGAGCTGCCACCAGGGGGTGCGCGAGAGGAAAAATGTAATGGCGGTCTGTTTTTTTTAAGTAAGATTTTTCCATACAAAAAAAAAAAAAAAAAACATGAACAGTAAACATTTCCTTTGTAATCGCTTTTATTTTAAATAAAAAACTACAATTCATGGGCGTCGGAACCATTGTATGTGGGTGGGACAAGACCCACCCACTTCTTAAGACAAATGATATTGGACCCACTCACTTTTACCGTTTCTAAAGTATCACCATACTTTGTACAAAACGGACTTGCTTCGAGTGGGGGTTCAATCTTCAACTGGCTGGCGGTAGCAGCCACTGGCAGGTCTTGATTCTGGCAGATCTGTCAGCGGTTGATGGCAGAGTGTAACGCGTTCCCTATTTCTATCGCTGCATGGAAATACATAATTTTATTATTATCAATATAATCTTATGACTCTATTCTTTTGTATGGTTGACGTTTTAGATGGGTTTATCTCAATTAAAGCAGTCAAATGATCGTGATCTCAACTGGCGGAAAATGACGCTTAGCCCAACCAGCCACTGCTGAGACGCGAGTATAACGCGTTCTCTAATAACTCTCGCTGCATGAAAATACAGAATTGTATTATTATTAATATAATATTACGACTCTATTCTTTTGTATGGTTGACGTTTTAGATGGGTTTATCTCAATTAAAGAAGTCAAATAACCGTGATCTCAACTGGCGGAAAATGACGCTTAGCCCAGCCTGCCACTGCTGAGACGCGAATATAACGCGTTGTCTAATAACTCACGCTGCAAGAAAATACATAATTTTATTATTATTAATATAATATTATGACTCTATTCTTTTGTATGGTTGACGTTTTAGATGGGTTTATCTCAATTAAAGCAGTCAAATGACCGTGATCTCAACTGGCGGAAAATGACGCTTAGCCCAGCCTGCCACTGCTGAGACGCGAGTATAACGCGTTCTGTATTACTTTTGCTGCATGGAAATACATCAATTTTATTATTATTAATATAATATTATGACTCTATTCTTTTATATGATTCACGTTTTAGGTGGGTTTATCTCAATTAAAGCAGTCAAATGACCGTAATCTCAACTGGCGGAAAATGACGCTTAGCCCAGCCAGCCACTGCTGAGACACGAATAGCCTATAACGCGTTCTTTGTTACTTTTGCTGCATGGAAATACAGAATTTTATTATTATTAATATAATATTATGACTCTATTCTTTTGTATGATTCGCGTTTTAGGTGGGTTTATCTCAATTAAAGCAGTCAAATGACCGTGATCTCAACTGGCGGAAAATGACGCTTAGCCCAGCCAGCCACTGCTGAGACGCGAGTATAACGCGTTCTATAATAACTCTCGCTGCAAGAAAATACATAATTTTATTATTATTAATATAGTATTATGACTCTATTATATGATTCACGTTTTAGGTGGGTTTCTCTTTATGCCGTGACGCTCAACCAGCCGCTCCCTCTCTCTTTAAGGATTTTTTTCGCAGCTCGTGTCTGTAATAGGCTACTACTACTAACAATAATAATATTAATTTTTTTAAAAAAAAGCTGCAAACTTAAACGAATTTGTGATTAATTCCTTAGGATGAGTCTTTCTTTTTTTTATCTTTAAGTGTCACGTCATTTTTTTTTAACTGAATAAAGATGTTTGTAATTTTGTGTGTTAAGTCTTAGATGTCAAACCTATAGACTTGTCAGACTTATAGTCAAAAATTCCAACTTCACAGAAGATGGTATAGACAACAGGACAATATGATATGATGGGTAGGCCTATCATAGTGTCACGGAGACGAACTCCGTGATTCCCTCCTCTGGCCATCGGAGGGAACCATCACCCGAATATTAGCACACACACTCACCCACACTACATTTCCCATAAGCCCGTACCTTGGACTGATTACACCTGCAGCTGAATCACATTACCCGGACTATAAAGGACTGCCATATCCACCTGTCAGACGCGAAGTCTTGTTTTGCCGTGGTGAACGATTCCGAGCGTTATTTCCTGTTTGATTACTTGTTGCTGTCTGCCTGTATACCCGTCTACGATCCATTGCCGCCTACCTCTGACGTCTGCCTGTTTTCCCGTTTCTGTGAGTGTTATCTGCCAGCCCTGACTTACTGCCTGTCTGACCACGATTCTGCCTGTTCCTTACATACCAGTTTGCTCCTGTCTGACTCTGCCTGTATTACTACGATTCTTCTAATAAAGCATGCAAATGGATCAATGCCCGAGTGATGATTCGTTACACATAGACAACTTTATGGTAGGCTAAAGCCAATTATTTTTAACTGACTACAAAGTACAAAAACCCAACCCCTGCGCTGTAGCCTATATATTGGGTCGTTGTATTGTTTTTTTCTCGTTGGGGTTCTTTTTTTTTTTTTGGTTAACCCTTTAATGCATGGTGTCCACTACAGTGATCAAGGGTGACTAGAGCATATTGAAAGGCTAATAATTTTCTTATGATCGGTGTTCCCAACCATGTACAAGCCCTAATCAACCACTAATTAACTAAATATTCATGAGCTAGATTTTACTAAGGTAAAATTTTAGTTCCGCCAGTTGAGATCACAGTCATTTGACTGCTTTAATTGAGATAACCCCACCTAAAACGTGAATCATACACAAGAATAGAGTCATAATATTATATTAATAATAATAAAATGATGTATTTTCTTGCAGCGAGAGTTATTAGAGAACGCGTTATACTCGCGTCTCAGCAGTGGCTGGCTGGGCTAAGCGTCATTTTCCGCCAGTTGAGATCACGATCATTTGACTGCTTTAATTGAGATAAATCCATCTAAAACGTGAATCATACAAAAGAATAAAGTCATGATGTTAGGCCTATATTAATAATAATACAATTATGTATTTACATGCAGCGACAGAGATATAGGGAACGTGTTACACTCTGCCAGCCACCAGAACCGCTGACAGACCAACACGTCGATAGGCTATGTGACGATGAGGGAGTGAGACCGTGTTGCAAAAACACCTGTGGATGTCAGGGAGCAGCAATAAAGCCTAATAAGCAACAATTAGGCAGCTTTAAAATGACTGTGATACTCAGCTCCTTCTAGACATTTACTGGTGTGGTTACAAACATGGTGAAATCAAGAGAATGGTCCAGGAAGACAAGAGAACAGGTGATTAGTCTTCACATGAAGGGCAATGGCTATAAGAAGACTGCAAAGATGTTAAACATACCAAGAGACACCATACACTGTAAAAAAAATCCCGTTGTTTCTACGGAAAAATACCGGCAGCTGTGGTTACCAGAACAATACTGTAAAAATGACATCTAACCGTAAACATACTTACGGAGTTACATGTGAATTTTACATTTTAAATCTGTTAAATTTACGGTAAAATAACGTATTTCATTAACTGATATAATGTTAATTTACCAACCTAATGAAGTACTAATATCTGTTTTGTATCTTTATACTACACTGACAGTCACCAAACACAGTGGTGATGAGAGTCACATGATGAATCAAAGTTCATCACAAGCAGCTTTTCCACAAGCTGAGGAAGACAATACTAATATATAGAAGGTGCACACAGTGTCATTCACACACACACTAAACACCATCATGGTAACATGCATGAAATTTTAAAAATGCAATAAACATTAATTTAACAACATTAGATGTAACATAAAACCCTAACGTACATAACTGATTAGAAAAAAATGAGTTATTTCAATGAAAATATATCAAATGTGAAGTGTCACGCAGGGAATTGTGGGAATGTCAATTTACGGTTTTTCACTGTAAATTTTACAATGAATTGTTATTTTTCACGTCCAAAAACTGTGAATTTAACGGTATTTTACCGTAAAATTACATTAAATGTACCGTTAGATCTATTACAGTTATTCACCGTATATAGTACGGAAACTTTCTGTAAACCAATCAACAGTTTTTCACCGCAGCATTTTTACAGTCTTTTACTGTTAAAATCACGGTCATTTTTTACAGTGTAGGAAGCATCATTCGCAAATTCAAGGCAAAGGGCACTGTTGAAACGCTACCTGGTCGTGGCAGAAAGAAGATGCTGAATTTGACTGCTGTGCGCTACCTGAAGCGTAGAGTGGAGAAAAGTCCCCGTGTGACTACTGAGGAACTGAGAAAAGATTTGTCAGATGTGGGTACTGAAGTTTCTGCTCAGACAATACGGCGCACCCTGCGTAATGAAGGCCTCCATGCCAGAACTCCCAGGCACACCCCCTTGCTGTCTCCAAAGAATAAGAAGAGTCGACTGCAGTATGCCAAAAGTCATGTGGACAAACCACAGAAGTTTTGGGATAGTGTTCTGTGGACTGATGAAACAAAATTAGAACTGTTTGGGCCCATAGATCAACGCTATGTTTGGAGGAGGAAGAACAAGGCCTATGAAGAAAAGAACACCTTGCCTACTGTGAAGCATGGCGGTGGGGTCAATCATGCTTTGGAGTTATTTTGCTTCTGCAGGTACTGGGAAGCTTCAGCGTGTGCAAGGTACCATGAATTCTCTTCAGTACCAGGAGATATTGGATGACAATGTGATGCAGTCCGTCACAAACCTGAGGCTTGGGAGACGTTGGACCTTTCAACAGGACAATGATCCCAAGCATACCTCCAAGTCCACTAGAGCATGGTTGCAGATTTAAGGCTGGAACATTTTGAAGTGGCCATCGCAGTCACCAGACTTAAATCCGATTGAGAACCTCTGGTGGGACTTAAAGAAAGCAGTTGCAGTGCGCAAGCCTAAGAATGTGACTGAACTGGATTAGCCCATGATGAATGGGCGAAGATACCTGTAGATCGCTGCAAGACACTTGTGTCAAGCTATGCTTCACGTTTAAAAGCTGTTTAACCTTTTCTTGGTTCATTCCATGTTTTACAGGCAACCTCTCTCATGCTAATTCAGATTTGCACAGTTGGTTTTAAATTAATCTGGTTTATTTTAATTCAGGACTCCATAGTCCAGGTTTTATTAATCTGTACTTAATCTGTGTTTCAGAAAGCCATTTTTAAGACATTAAGGCTTATCCTGACTTAATTTAAACCCTGTCCGGGAAACCGCCCCTAAATGTTCTGCTGTGGGTACAACATGTCACATATGAAGTGAACAAATTTAGGATGCTGCTGCAAAAGGGCCCTGTTTGTATTTGCAATCAGGGGCGGAGCCAGACATTGTAAACATTCGGGGCTTAGCCCAAATCTATGTTTGTCCAAAGACATTTTAATTTTCTATTAACAGCTGACATGAAAGGAGCTTTTGTTGCCGTATTCTTGTTCAGAAAATGTACATTATTTGACACTGTAATTTGTAAAACTTTATTGAACGTACCAGCTCTAGGGGGGCCCGGGGGCATGCTCCCCCGGGAGAAAATTTTGTACATTTTAAGGTTAAATGCATCAATCTGGTGCACTCTGGAAACACAAAATTAAGAGCTTCAACACATGTACAGTGTGCAAATTGAACAAAGAAACAGCATTGACTTGTACCTGGACATTAAAAAGGGTTCAAACATCTTTTTTTACAATACTTTTGTACTCATTTCTTTTTAAAAGATAAATCCTTGAGCTTTTATTTTGATCATCACCAGCTGATCGTGTGCGCAAATGTGCGAGAGAGAGAAAGCTCCTTTCTCGGATACTGTAGAAAAGCGGTATTGAACTGCTTAACGTATTTTAATAGAGAGATGTGTTAAGAAAAAATATATTTTGAAACCTCTAACCTGAAATTCCTGCTTGCTGACTGTCTCGCACTCTTGCAAAATCGGCTGGCGCCGCCCCTGTTTGCAATTATCATGCATGCAATCACTCTGGTCTGACACCCGTTCAACACAGTGCGTTATTTGTCTAGTAGCCTAACCAGACACGGATATGCCTCGGATCTTTTTTAGGGCGGTTTTTAAATTAGATTAGAACTGTTAAGTTATTCAAATTAATAATCGTTATTCTCGCGAATGCGCTCTTTTAACTATTATAACAAAATGCAGAAACGATATGATAGATAAATAAATAAATAACCTTACGCAGAAAGCTTAGAAAGCTGAATTTTCGTGAGAGTGCATCTCAGCTTGTGCGCTTCCGCCTGCTCAACCGATGTGATTGATTATAAGAGACTCGTATAACAAACTTTTCTTGGGCTGTGACCGACGCCATATCAGGAAAGCAAAACTGAAAGGACGCTTTTCTCAGAAAACGAGCAACCAATGTCTGTGATCAATAATTTGTGAAAGAAACAGACGTGAAATTACTCTATAGCCTATCAGATGGTAAGTAGCCTAGTTTTTAGTGTTTTATTAAAAAGAAAAACTGCCGCTTTGAACTGAGCTAAAAAATCACGGCACAAAAATATAGACTTTTGTTGTCCGTATCTTAAAGGCATTCGACAACTGACCAATTTATATAAATGCTCCCTTTTTAGGAGTCGCTTTGACCCTATACATGTTATTTCTAAATTTCCATCGCTTTTCGACTAAAGTTCTGAAGTGAAAGTAGACCAGTGTTGCCAGATTGGAAATGTCCAATTATCGTACTAAAAGCTCAAAATTATCTTATTTGGAAGAAAATTATTGTACATGACTTTTTAGTATAGGTAAATGAACTAAATTAATAACTAATGATTTTTATAGCGGAAATAATTAATACTGAACTAACTTAAGCTGGACAATCACACTATTTTAGCTGCTGTAGGCTACAACCAAAATTTTTTTCCCTCTATATCTGTAAAGCTATACTTAGACATAGTCTGCATTGTAAAAAGCGCTGTATAAATAAATAAAGGTGACAAGACGAGTCAAACGTACAAAATACAGCTATTTATCTATAGACCAACAACTTTTAGACATGACCTGCAAATTACCACAATACATAAATAATTAGGCGTAGCCTACCAGTGAGAAACAACTGACCTAAGCGCCGCGGCAGGAACTTTAACTTGTAGACGTAACATGAGATGAGATGGAAGACAAGACATGCCTACAAAGTTCACGTTCTCCTTACAATCATGACGTTGAGGATCCACACAGCTAGATCAATGAACCGATTATAACGTCCATCATTTTGAAGTGTCACAAAATACTGAAATTATCGTACATTATGGGATTTTTTTCTTTAATGATCGTACAGAGGTCAAAATTATCGTACGTCTGGCAACACTGAAGTAGACTGTTTTGCCTTATGCTCTTAGCCTGTTTGCTCCTCCCATTTCCTAGTGGTTCATTTGCATTAAAATGAACAGATTTCAGCTTTTTATTATATTGATTTACTGATTTATTCAGGCATTTGATATGAAAATCTATGATAATAAAATATGAATTATTATGTTTATATATTTCATATCAGTGGTGGGGGAGGGAGCATGTAGGATAATAGTGGGATATTATAGTAGTGTATAGCAAAACAAAGAGTTATCCATTTTATTCCTCAAAAGGTTTACAATACGTTGTAACTATAATTTCTATTACAAAATGCTATTAAATATTATATTTTATGTATTTAGTGGAAATGACAATGGGGGAATATGTTTGTGATGTTTTAGGGAAAATGTTAAAAATGCAGGTTTATAGTAGACAAAAAAGTAAACTAATGAGAGTGTGTAACGTGTTTTCAGAGAATCTATTTCCTATATACTGATTGGCTTCTTTGCTCTGTCTCCTCTCCATCAATAAGCTGGTGTGTGGTGGGCGTTCTGGCACAATATGGATGCCATTAGCATCATCCAGGTGGATGCTGCACATTGGTGCTTGAAGAGATTCCCCCCTTATATATAAAGCACTTTGAATGCAGAGAAAAGCACTATATAAATGTCACACTCACAAATTATTATTATTATTAAATATTCACAAGACAAAAGTGCCTTTATTTGAAGAGACACCCAAATATAAATGCATAAGCAAGAAAGTTTACAGTGAGCTGATTCTTTTGTTTTTCTTTCTTTTTTCAGTTTGTTTGCCAAAGAATGGATATGTCTACATGATGCTTGTGGAAATACAACCTGCACAAGATCTGATTTTTGAACTACCGTCAGTTTTCAACAAAATCCTTCCATACAGCTGTTAAGGCACCCATCAGACCATACAACTAATGTCACAGCTAATGTGAAAGCTGAGGAAATGTTTCCTCAATGCTCACATTAACTGACTAAACTTCACTGAGATTTATGTGACATGTTCACTTTGAAGATTACTGTTCTCATTACTGTTATTGTTTCACTTAACTATGAACTTTGCTTCTGTGGATGTGCTCATGCTGAATATGAGATAGATAGGCAGTGCTGCCCGATGTGTGCTCCTGGTAAGACTGCTAATAAAAAGTTATACCACAGTTTACAGATTTTGAACAATTTGTATGATTTCAAAGCTCCTAACTTTTGGCGTTTTTTATTTGTTCAAGCTATATTAACATTTATTTTTATATTTAACATTTAAATTAACTTTTTTTTTTTTTTTTACTGTTTAATAAATATATTACTTAATTGATGATAATCTGCTTTATTCTGCATTAATGAATATATTTTGTCTGCATAAAAGCATTTGTTTGGTTGGGAAAAAAAAAAAAAAAAAACTAAATTAGAAAGTTAGTATACTATGACAATGCATTTTGCATGACATTACCCTGTGAGTCCTCTTGAAATTAAATAACAAATTTTATGTGCTGTTTTTCAGGAAATCATGTTCTTTGGCACTGCACAGATGACACCAGCACAACTTGTGTTCCATGTCCTGAATTGACTTACATTGATGAACCCAGCGGCTTCACAAAATGCTTTACTTGTACTATGTGTGATGAAAGTGAGTGTTTCACCCTTTATATGTTCATCTGAAAAAATATTTTATAGATTTCATTATTTGAATCAGCTTGATCTTTTGATGCAGGTGATTTAGCATCTGAACTAACTGTTCCTAACAGTAACTTATGCAATATGGTTTCTGCTGACTTGTTTCTATCTTAGATCGAAGGTTAAGTGTGAATAAAGCATGTACTCGGTCGTCAGATACTGTTTGTGGGCCGCTGGAAGGATTCTACTGCCCTGAACAAAATAAAGGCAGCTGTACATTCGCTGTGAAACACTCTGAATGCAGCCCTGGACAATATATCAAACAAGCAGGTAAATGATAAAAGTATATAAATATACATTATGGCGGCAACCTATAGCCGCTGAGAGGCTAAGCTAAGCAGCAGGACAAACTCTGTGACATGTTTCGTTTCTCAGCATTTAAAACCATGTACATTTATTGATGCTATGTTGAATAAGAGAAAAACATAAAAGAGAGTCCATAAGAGAAAACACTTGAAATGGTAGACACGTTGAAAATGGTTAAAACGGTCAACAGAAAGTGAGCGTTCCCAGCTCACCCCCTCTCTACGCAACTAGTTTCAAAAACAGGAAACACTATTACGTAAATACTTACCTACACCTGTGCATGACCAACATACCCGGAAAAACACTAAATAAAAGACATACATTTTCTGCACTTACATACATGGACAGTGAATGAATTGCTGTTTATTGTTATCTGTGCAGCATTAGTTCCAGTTAAGGAAACAAAGCGTTACCTTTTGTGAAGTGTCAAGTCAAGTCATCTTCATTTATATAGCGCTTTTCACAATACATATTGTTTCAAAGCAGCTTCAAGTCAAGTCAAGTCAAATTTATTTATATAGCGCTTTTACAATTGGTAATTGTTTCAAAGCAGCTTTACATATTAGAAGCACAGAAAAAAAAGGGAAGTGGTTAAAACTGTACAAACAAGTGTGGTAATATGTAACATATACAAGATGGTGCTACATTAAGCCAATGTCGGCTGACTTCCAGGGGTGGAAAAAACCCCCTAGGAGAAAAACCCAGCGTGCTAGCACTGGGAAAAAAGTCCTAGGAGGGAAAAAACCCCTTGGAAGATATATAATGTAAATGTATATGGAGATCAAAATCTGAATTGTACATTTTTATTATAGAGATTAAAAATCGATTATATATAAATATATGCTTCACAGTGACAATAGGAAATTTATTATCGTTGGTTTTGGATTGAATCACTTCCGTTGTAAAAACTGTTAATTATTACTTTAGGGGCAGCTTAAATGACACCTTTACTGAAAACCGAATACCTTTAATGCATTCTTGCCATTCATTAACATGTTTAGTCTATAGGCTTGCGTGTTTGAGTATGTATGTGCGCAGAAGCTTGGTCTTTTTTTTTTTTTTTTTAAAGTGATATTTGCCAAATTACAAATTACTTTACTGGTCTGCATAATACAGAAAAAATTGTTGTGTCCGCAGATTTATGTGAACTGGAATAATTTGATAATATTTTGTCTATACATAGGGAAAGGAAAGGGAAGGAGGCCTTCGCAGGGGATAGTTTAGTTGAAACGTCAGGGCCGCATTATCATCATGTCTAGATGCAGGTCCTTCATCTCAAATGGATACGGCCTGGATCTGGCAGGCTGCGGAAAACCTTGGGACAAACAAAGAGAGACTAATATTAGTGTAGACGCCTTACTTCTTATGATGTAGCGAGTACATCAGGTGTTATGGGAAGTGTTCCCGGTTCCAGCTAACCTAATCTATGCAGCTTAACAGTTTACATGATTTGAATTATAGAAGTAGATAATGGTTTATGTGTATGCAAGTTTAAACAGATGTGTTTTTAGTCTAGACTTAAACTGACAGAGTGTGTCTGCTACCCGAACAATGTTAGGAAGATAGGAAGTGTCAATATGTCCATTGTCTTTACAGGGACTGGCTTCACAGACACAGTATGTGCTGATTGTGAAGGTGACACGTATTCAAACGGCTCTTTTTCATCTTGTTTACCACACACAAAGTGAGTGTTCACTTATTATGTGTGCTGTTGGTCATCATTTTTCAACACATCTGATTCTGGATATCATTCACAGATGTGAAGCATTGGGACTTACTGAAACAAATCCAGGAACAAAATCATCTGACAGTGAATGTGGAAATCCCCCTGCTTTAGCAATCATTATTTCTAGTGTTATAGTTACTTTAATATTAATTACAGTAGTATGTGTTTTAACAATTATATATATTCGAAAGAAGAAACATTCTAAACATTCAGGTAAGCTTTATTCAGTTTGTTCAGAATACAATTATGAGATCTATAGTTGTTTTATATAGTTGTTATAAAATCAACTAAATAAATAATATACAGTATAACTGATACTGTAACTAACACTTTTCAATGATCATTCATATACACTATATATTTGCTACAATATTGATTAAATTACTAATTTTGTCTTCTGTTCATACAGGAGTACAGGTATATAGAAATTGTATTTCTTTTTTAACATTAAAGAGAAAAAATAAAGCAATTTTTTACTGTTTTAAATAACTAAATGTATGTTTATCTCTTTTTTTGTAACAAGGAAACAGGAAATTATTTAAATGAAAAAGTCAGTACAAAAGGTAAGAGTATTAAATCATACAACATCACAGTTTATGGCAGTTTAAGTGACAATATTAGATTTTTAATTGTGATTTATGTCATTTTGTTTGTTTGTTTGTTTGTTTATGACTATGGAAGAAATCAATGCAAAACACTTTAGTGCTTGTGCAAGCTGAAAAGTAATGCTTTCCTTCACTGTGTATTCAGTTGTTGGTGGCCGGACAAATGCTGAGACGTTCAGATTGGAAGAACAAGTACTTAGCCTACAAAATGTGAATGACCTCAGTTCCCAGACTACTCAGCAAGAATTTATCATGCCTGAAGTCAAGCTGCTAGAGCCACAAACAGTCCTTGAAACAAACTGAGGGGCACTGAGGGGCAGCATCGGCCATGCATATGAACTGCTGTGCTCCCAGCTTAAAAAGTATTGTGAAGCAACAATATGAACATGAGGAATATTAACTGTGATAAAACATGAAACACTTCTTAACAGAAACATTGTTCATTTTCTTTTTTTTTTTATTACTTAAATGTATTCTTTTACCACTATGTGTGTTACGAAGGGAGGCAGGAGATCCAAATGCAGCGTTTTATTAAAGGTAAGCGTGGTCGTACAAGCAGGGTCAAACAGGAGCAAGCAGGTACAGCAGAGGGTAGACAGAATCGTAATCCAGGTACAGGCAGAGGTCAGGGCTGGCAGATATCGCTCACAGGTCGGTATACAAAGCAAGGGTCAGGACAGGCAGCAACGGGTCAATAAACAGGGAACAGGCGGTGGCGGTAACGGTAACAACAAACAGGCTGACAGTAAACACGGGACCGCTCAGAATTGCAACAACAGTTAACAATACTATGCGGTGAGGTGGTGTGTGTGGAAGTCCTTTATAGTCCTGGTAATGAGCTGCAGCTGGGTGTAGTGATCAGTGTAGTGTGCTAGGCTGTATGTGGCAACAGGTGATTGGTGTGGAGTGAACATGTGACTGACAGGGAGGATTATGGGAAGAGGATTGTGGGAATTTGTGCGTATCTGTGTGTTTTCATTATATTTTCAGCACTTTAGTTATCATATTTATAGAACTTTTCAAAAGTAGCCTACTTATTAAATACTGATTGTATTTGCAATTGATATTAGTGGTTTGTATTTGAATAAAATATTTTTTTTCACATTTGACATACTATAGCATATCTGCTATCTGCTAACAAACTCCTCCTTGTCTGATTTTAGTAAAACAGTCAGTGTGGACAGAAGTCACTTTGCACATACTTCTGAACAAATGAAAAAGAAAATGCAACAAAATTGTGTAATGAAGTGTTTCATTTGGAGTTTCAAATATTGTCATTTTACATTGATGCTTCAGGCTAAAAAGAGACCTTGTGTATTGTTAGAAATGCAGCCTAGGTGAGCAGACGAAACTTCTTTTAAAAACATTATATTTGCTACAACTCAGTTTAATGTTCATTGGACTCTTCTAATAACGTTGGTAACATCGGCAAGGACGTGACATGGATGACGTTTATTATCAATAAACTTAAAAATAATAATTTAAGTATGAGGGTTTACTCAAAAATGTTGAGCTACACATAAATAAAACTAAACTCCTTGTTCAGAAAAAGTAATTGTTTTAAGTTGTGTCAATGATTTAGTAGGCTTTAATTGCAGCTGTTTGGGTTTACAGTGCAACAAATAATGAATGCAAGTTGTAGGCTATATAAAATGTACAGGCAAGCAGGAATAATACACTGACTTCATCTCAGCTAAAAAATATGTTTTTAGAATGTTTTGCTAACATACCCATTAAGTTATGAAAATATTATTTCTGAAACTTATTTTAAACATTCAAAATAAACAGTTTTTAAACATTCAAAATATCAAGTTTTTATATTATAGTAAGACGCTGAGAATGTTGTCCTAAGAACGTTTTCTCTCAATGTTATGAGAATGTTCATCAAGTAAAAAAAACATTGTAAGATCATTCCATGAATATTGTTCTCACAACGTTTTCTCTCTTATTTTACTAGAACATTCATTATAAGTACAAATTACACTGTACTCAGAACGTATTATAATAACATTATAAAAACATTCAGCAAATAATAACATTAAAAGGATGTTCTCAGAATGTTATCCTAAGAACATCATAAAAACGTTACAAGAACGTTGTTATAAGAATGTTTTTGCTTAACATTATGAGAACATCAGTCAAGTAAAAATAACATCATAAGAAAGTTTTAACAAAGTTGTTCTTGTTTCCTCTCAATGTTACGAGAATGTATTATAAGAATGTTCCTGAAAATGTATTTTTAGGAAAGTTTTTTTTTTCTCTCTAAAATCTAGCGTTTGTGTTTTCTTTTCAGCACTTTAGTTTTATATATATATATATATATATATATATATATATATATATATATATATATATATATATATATATATAACTTTTCAAAAGCAGATAATACAAAATGCATGTTATTTTTTTTTTAGTACTGTCCTGAGTAAGATATTTTACATATAATAAGTTTACATATAAAATCCACAAGACAATAAAAATAGCTGAATTTATTAAAATAACCTCATTCATAAGTATGTGAACTCTTGATTCTTAATACTGTGTGTGGTTACCTGATCTGTTTTTTTGTTTTGTGATGGTTGTTCATGAGTCTCTTGTTTGTCCTGAGCAGTTAAACTGAGCTCTGTTCTTCAGAAAATTCCTCCAGGTCCTGCAGATTCTTCAAGTTTTCAAGCATTTTTTGCATATTTGAACCCTTTCCAGCAGTGGCTTAAACTCAACTATTAAAAAAGGTTCAAATATTCACTGATGCTCCAGAAAAAAACATGATGCATTAATAGATGGGGGGTGAAAACATTTAGAATTTGAAGATCAAGGTAAATTGTATTCAACTTTTCTTCTGGGAAACTAGTATCTTCTGTTGCTTCCGAAGGGCAGTACTAAATTAAAAAAAAAAAAAAAAAAAAGATATTCAAGCGAAATCTTCATCCCGTTCAAAATTTTTCGCCCCCCGACTCTTAATGCATCATGTTTCCTTCTGGAGAATGTTTGACCCTTTTTTAATAGTTGTGTCTGAGTCCCTCAGTTGTCCTCCATGTGAAAACATGGATCTCAAAATCATTCAGTCACTGTTGTAAAATATGCAAAAGATGGTGGAAAACTGAAGAATTTTTGGGACCTGGAGATTTTTTTTTTTTTAATTAATTAATTGATTGAAATTTGTGAACACAGAGCAGGATATAGTGACTGTATAACTGACTATAACGACTGACTATATAACATCAGACTGATTAGAGGCATTGCCATGGTAGAGAGAGACTGCCACATTATTGTAACTCACCCTGATCTGTAAAGATCAACTACAGTCATATGGTACAGTGAGAACATTTACTGTATTGGCAGCATATTTCACACCTTTTGATAACACACTATATATATATTATTACAAACATTATGGATTTTATGACACTTATGTAATTTAGGTAATGTAAGTGTATTTTGTAATTGTGGCATCTGTAGCCTGTGTAATTATTTCAGCACTAATGGTGATTTGAAACTTAATATTTCAATATTTCATTAACTAAATGTTAAAAGTACAAAATTGAAAGAAATGAAATGAAAAAAAAAAAAAAAGAATTGCTCATTTTGCTGAATGAGATTCAAAGATCTGAGGCAGTAAAATAATCCTAACTTCGCATCACTAGACTAGATTAGACTAGTTATCGCAGGTTTGTCAAATTCTCTTGAAACTTATCTGACAAACTATAAACAATATTTAAATAGGTGAAGCATCAAAGAAAGTGTACCAAGTGTATCAAGCTCATGCCATGCCAGAACATTCTCAGAACGCCCCCCCTCCCCTAAACAAGAAAAAAAAAAAAAAAAAAACAAAAACAACAACAACAACTAAATTCAAAAACAAAACAAAAAAAACACAAACTGCCATGTGAGGTCAAAAAGGGGAGGCCAAGGTTCTGTGACACGGCCACTAGCACCGCCCCTGTTAGTTAATGCCTTATTGGAGAATATGTTTACCTTCAGTTTGGAAGTTGGAAGTCAAGAATCAAGATTTCTTTTTCATTTCATTAGAATTCATATGAAATTGGCCTTCAACACCAATGGTAAGACCATGTGTTTTATTAAATCAAGATTCTTACGATTTCATTAAATATTTTTGTGTGCAAATTGTATCCTCGTATCTATTTAAACATCCACTGCGTTTGAGAGATAGGAGTAAATAAAACGTAATTCGTCAACATTTAAATCTATTTAATGATCCTAACATGTAAAATTGCCTTTACCTAATTTGGCACTATTGTATCAATTAGATTATCCTAAGCATGTCAAAAAGATTTAAAGATGATTTCTTAAGTTGTATAAACAAATTAGGGTTTGCCAACTCTCAGGCATTTGGAGTGAGACACAAGCTTACAGACAGGGTTGCAAACAAAACTGGCCAATCAAAAATAGCCCGTGGAGGGGGTGGGTCGGAGCACCAATCAAGTAACGTTACAGGGCTGTGTCCGAAATCGCCCCTAAAAATTACATAGCCTACGTTTATACACTTTTATTGTAGAACTATGTTTATTATTATTATTATTATTGTATTAAATAAAATAACGCATTACCTATTTAGCCTAACAAATTAACTCTTAAATAATAAAATGAATAACTATAACTGGCTGACTAAAACCAGCTTTAAAATAGACGACAACTAATGAAACATGGAATTATTCGACATACAAAGATGAATCCTTAATTTCTTTCTAATGAAATGTACTCTGTGTTATTAATCAGTCAATCGTATAAGTCTGATGGCTATCATCTGGCAACAATAATGCAGGAGAGAAGAGAGTTCTACAGAAAGAGCAGTGCACGCAGACATTCGCGTGAGCACAGGACAAAGTTTGAGCGCGCACACGCAATATCTGAGAGGGAGAGCAGAACCACGAGACCACTGAGAGCGTGCGTCCATTTTTGTGAAGTGGTGAAGGAAATCCACTTGCGAGCGGAGAGGTTCGTGCTTCCATTACATGGATGTGCTTTCTTTCGTCGTTTATCTTTTGAATAACGCCGTAGAAACTGACTCAAGATGAAAAGGCATGTCCTGCATGCGCTATGCACTGATGGTGTGCCCCATGCCGCCCCAGGCTGCTGCCATATGCCAGAATCCGCCACTGGGTCTATAGGCTACTACACTTTTTTTGCCACACTATTTAGACCAGGGGTGCCCAGTCCAGAGGGCTGTTTCATAAAAGATGCTAAGAAAAGTGAGGATTAAACTCCAAAACCTGACTTGAATTAACCTAACAAATGAGTTTGGTCTAAAACGGTTTCATAAAAGGTAATTGAAGTTCATACAGTCCCGCTAATTCGATCCAGGTTCACCTAGTCAAGATAATTTCGCGTGCACGGTTTTTTTTAAAACGCCTAGAGGTCGATCATGGATCAAATCGATCCACCACAGGAAATGGCATACATTTTGTGCTATTTTATGCGTTTGAGACATGGTGTTTTCCTCAGTGCATAACTTACTTTTCACAAGTTTATTCTCCATCGGTAAATGTTTGAAAGTAATGAAAATATTTCTATTTTGCTGCTAAACTTCACAGTGAACGAGCGCTGATGCGCACATGCGCGCTAAACAGACGGAATGCAATAGAAGCAATAATTCTAAAATATAGCCTACATTTCGCTAAAATATTTGATGTTGGACATTAAATGTGCCTTGTGTACAAGTTTAAACCTACAAGTAAGTGTATGTTTTTATGATAGCAACTGTAAATGGACTATTGTAATGCGGTAAATCAATATACTTTGGGACAATTATTGAGTTTAGATTCATCTTACCAATTAAAATTTAGTCTGCATATTTATTTTAATTTTTAATTTTGTGATCTTAATTTGTGCTCTTCTAATAACCATAAAGAGTACTACTGCCAAACAAAACCTGAGAGAAATGTAAAAAAAAATAATAATTAAATATTGGGCACAAAACATTTAGTCAGTAAGAAAGGAAAACCTTTACACACACACGTACACACACACATTATATATATGGAATTCAGGTTGATTGGGACACTTTTTCCCAGTCATTTCAATAGCAAAACGTGTCCCAATCTACCTGAATTCCATATGTATATAGACCAGAGTATAGATTAAATATGGGCCTTATGCATGGTAGGCTAGCTGACTTTATTGTGCTTTGACTACAGTGGGTAGTTCCAGTGTGGACAACATCCTTACATGTCATTTCTGCAGGCTGTATCTTACTCTGTCACTCTTTTCATAGCTTTTGCTGGCTCTGAAACACTCACTTGGTATTTCTCCTGCTCTTTGTCTAGCAGAAAAATCACTCATCACTTAATGAAAGCTTACAAATGAAGGCCTGATTGTTTCAGGTGCCTTGTCACAGGTTTATTGATTTTAAATTTCTGTGTTACTTTTACTATATTTTCACACTTAAAACAATGATTTGGTAATCCTCTTGTACTCTTCTGACAGTTCTCTCCCAAGTGGTTCCATTGTTGTCAGTATTAAGTCTGAGAATGATTCAGTGGGCTATATAACACTTTTAATTGTCAAGAAATTACTTCTCTTTAAATGTTTTGTTTCTCATCATACTTACCTTTTAATTAAAAAAAGCCTTAAACTTACACCAATATTTTTTTTTATTTAGCACTATTTATTTAGTAAATGTGTGTATTATATATATATATATATATATATAAGGTCAAATAATTGTAATTGAGAGAGTCAGCCGTAATATTGCGTTCCTATTGGTCAGTGTTAGAGAAGCTCAGCTTAGCCTGACAGTTAGCCTTCTCCAGACCGGGCTAGTTTCCCAGCATAAGTTGCCAGAGTAACTAATTTAAGTTAGCTTGAACTAATTTAAGTTTGTTTTATGAAACAGAATTCGCTGACAACAAGTCTGACTAAGTAAAATAAGCCTGGCTTGTTTTCTAATCTTGTTTTATGAAACAGCCCTCAGCTCATGGAGGGCCATTGTCCTGCATTGTCCAGCTCCAACCCCACATCTGAACCTGAGGTCTGACTAGGCAGGTGTGCTGAGGGAAGTTACAGTAGGCTACTGAGTTTGGACACCCTTGATTTAGGGCATACGAAAATAAATGACAATAATTAAAGTTTCTTAAGGGTCAAGATCAAGTTATCTGCATCTCCTGCGCTTCATCAAGCCACTCCCATAATATCTGTCGCGGTTCAAATGCACAAATGCATGTATGGCAGACATCTGTACATCATGTGTGTAAGACTCCAATAAAAATTATTACGTAATTATTCCCTCAAGAATGAATCTCTCAAAGAGTAAAACTGTCGGTGACTATATTATGACACTACACGGCATTATAGTATTATTTGCAAATTTATTTTTAAATCATATTGTCCCTGGTTTACATTAGGGTACTCTTGTGGGAAAGAAGCAGTGGCTGGGACAGACTTTAAGCATCACCACCGCTTAAAAAGATGCAATCTAATACTGTTTACATGAAATAAGCCTGCTCCCGAGCAGGTTTGAGTTTACGGACCTGTTGCTATGACAGCAAGTCCAGGATGAGCGTCGAAGAACCGAACAATCCAAGATCATGCCAAATCGCCATCAGTCAAATCCAGCTAAGTGAGTTAGTGACGTACGAAGAATATGCCCCTGGTCATATGATTTCTCCTTTGAAGAAGTGAGACACAAGCACAATACCAGAAGTATCTGCATATTTTATGTTTTTTTTTCCCACAGCATTATCACAGAAGTATTGCTGTAGTAATAATATATCTTGGCCAGGGTGCCCAGTCTTGTTCTACTAGTATCTATCTTCCTTGTTCAAACTTGAAAATGTTTGGCACTGACAGTTTGCTCAATTTGATATGTTTGAACCTGACTTTTGTTCATGATGCATGTACATAAGTCAGGGCAAATTTGATTAAAAACATATAGGACAAGAGCTGCTTAGCTATAGATAACTTTATGCACTGGTCAAAATGTATGCTCAGTTTAAACAATTACCTTTGGCCAGACCATAAACAAACAATAAATCATTCTTTGTTTTATGCAAACAAATTCCTGGCTTAGAGCATTGTATTGCTTGTTTGGGAAAATTGATAAGATCCAGGAAAAAGACACTAACCCTGAGTGCCTTTAAATTAGCACTTGATTTATGTTTATGTTGGTGTAGAACTCAGTGTTTTTTCTATTTATTTTTATTTCAGCTGTTTCAAGAATCCAACTGTTTCAAATGGGGTATTACCATGTGTGAAACCTAGGCAGAGACTGTTAATCTGTCTCCAGGAATCTGCCAGTTGCAATAAAACTTTCAGGGGCAATACATATACACAATCAGGAGGAACCTCCCTTCTAAGAAGATTCTTTTGTTCAAGATGGTGAAGATACCCATTTAGCCAGCAGTGGCTCATTCATATGCTGAAGAAACCAACTTATGAAGTCTGAACATTGAGCTGTCTCCACTTTAAAACGGAACTAATAAATCTGTATTTCTCTATATATATGAACATGATTAAGTTTGGATTTATCTTATCCATTACTGCAGTTGTCACTTTGAACTTCAAACTGTGTTTCAGTGCATGTGCTTGGGCTGAGTATGAGATAAACGGAGAATGCTGCCCCATGTGTGTGCCAGGTACAGTAAAGCTTAAAATTCAGCTTTTATTAGATAAACAAAATGAAGTTGTGTTTTCAAATAACAAATAAGTAAAGTTTTTGTTTGTCTGTTAACAAATGTATGCATGTAAAAACTGTAATTGGGAAAATCCAGCATTGTTGGTCACCGGCTAGCATAAGGTAGGTTTTGCATGCTGGGACCAGCAAGGGATGCTTGTTACTTGTCCCTAGCATGGGAAGCGTGAGTGCTGGTGGACCAGATTATTCTTGAGAACAGCATGTCTATACTGGTCCACCACCAGCATAAACCATCCTGGACCAATGTGGAATTTGCTGTATTTTTAGCAGGAATATATTTGAGAAGACATTCATCATTTTATACAAATATTTGATATTTATGATACACTGAGGATGTCACTGCGTGAACTTATGACAGAGCACAGCAGTTCACTAGAGTGACTCAGAAGAATTCATGTTTTACATATTTTACTTTTGTAGGAAACCGTGTTCTTTGGCATTGCACTGAATATACCAGCACCACTTGTGTTCCATGTCCTGAATTAACTTACACAGATGAACCCAACGGACTCACAGCATGTTTCCCCTGCTCTGTGTGTGAAGCAGGTGAGCATATTCCACAAAATAAAGACTTGAAATATAAAGAAGTGATTTCTAGTACATTTATAGAAATTAAGAAAAGTGTGTTATTGTTTCCACAGAACAAGGACTAAGAGTAAATAGAACCTGCACACGCTCTATAGATACTGTTTGTGAGCCACTGGAGGGATTCTACTGCATTGAGCAAAATAAAGGCAGCTGTAGATTCGCTGTCAAACACTCTGAATGTGATCCTGGACAATATATCAGACAAGCAGGTGGGTGAGTTGTATCTGTGTAGAAGTTTAGAATTAAAAGTGGCCATTATTAGTTTTGTTAAACATGTTGACAGAAACAAGTAGTACTTGTAATGCTAGACTCTTATTAAAATAGTCATTGTCTTAATATTCTCACAGGAACAGCATTTACTGATACTGATTGTGGTAACTGTGCAGAAGGCACTTACTCTAATGGCACTTTCACTACCTGTCAACCACATTCAAAGTAAGTGATTATTACCATAGATTAAGTGTTTAAAAGATTCTTTTATAAAAGACTACAAATTCTAATATTGCTCACTTTTTTTTCTTTCTTTTTATTTATTTATTTATTTTTTTAAATTTACAGATGTGAGACTGAGGGACTTCAAGAAATAAAACCAGGATCAATGTCATCTGATACTGAATGTGGGAATTCAACAAGTGTTAATGCTTTTTACAGTTTTTTTTAAACTGCTTATACACAATTTCTGAAACTATGGCTCCATTTCTCGAAACTAAAACCACATAAAATGCACATCAAAAACACCTAAGAAAACTTTATTCAAAACTATTCTTTAACTCTTCTAAAAATTGTGTTTTTGCATAGTAATTCTACACACAAACCATTAAATGATTAGCCATATATACACATCAAACAACACAGATGTGAAAAATGTAAAACAGTACTATATTGTGTCTTTTGCTTGTTCAATGTGCAGTGGAGTTTCAGGAGTTTATGGCTCTCAAACATGTATGTACACAAATGCACTGTACAATGTATACAGTATGTATGTACAATTGATGAATTTTACAGTTATTAAACTGAACTGAATCAACACTGAAATGACTTGAGCTGAATAATTGGCTTGTTAGAGCTGATTTTTAGGAGAATTTGAATTTGTTACTATTGTGAAGCTGTATTGAAAAAAACATATTGTATAAAGCACCACAGAAATAGGTGATTTCACTTGTATGCATTTTCAGTATATATTTACAACATTAACAGTAATGCAAGTGTGAAAAATTTACAGTTGTGCAATTATTGGCACCTTTGGTAAATATGATCAAAGATGACTGTAAAAATAAATCTGCATTGTTTATCGTTTTGATCTTTAATTAATAAAATTATCAAAAATCTAACCTTTAAAAGCATTGATAATCCCCATTTCCACCATCAGGACAATAATTATGAACTTCCAATGAACTAAAGATGTTACAAATCTGCCTGGAAGAGGATGTGTGTCTATATCGTCATGATGCCGGTGAGGAGGAATGTTTGAGTGGCCAAAGACTCTAATACGATCACAGCTGGATAATTGCAGAGATTAGTTGAGTCTCGAGTCTCAGAAAGCCTAAAAAAATGATCAAACAGCACCTACATCACCACAAGTTGTTTGGGAGGGTTTCAAGAACAATACTCTCATCCAGAAACAATCCACCATATTCAGTTGTCAGACAAGACTGGAACTTCAAACGGGACCAGCGTCTATGGTCAGAAACTAAAAAAATTTGCTTTTTGGCGGCAAAACCACCAGATGGGTTTGGTGCACATATGGATAAAAAGTACCCCATATCCATGGTTAAATATACTGCTGGATCTTTAATATTGTGGGACTATTTTTCTGCTGGAAGTCCTGGACATCTTCTTCAGAAACATGGCATCATGGATTCTATAAAATACCAACAGATAAAAAAAAATCAAAACCTGGCTGCTTTTGCTAGAGATCCAATAATGGGCTGTGGTTGGATCATCCATCAGGAAAATGATCCAAATCAAACATCAAAATCAAAACAAAAATGTGTCACTGAGCACAAAATGAAGCTTCTGCTATGGCCGTCCCAGTCCCCTGACCTGAACCCTATAGAAAATGAGTGGAGTGAACTGAAGAGAAGAAGCACCAACATGGAGTTGGGAATCAGTAGGATCTGGAGAGATTCTGCATGAAGGAATGGTCTCTGATCTCTTGTCAGGTGTTCTCCAAACTCATCAGGCATTATAGGTGAAGACTGTTATCTTGGCAAAAGGACGTTGCAAAAAGTATTGAATAAAAGGGTGCCAATAATTGTGGCCAATGTGTTTTGGAGAAAAGCCCTTATTTCATTAAGAGATTTTCCCTACATTTTCAATTCTTTTACTTCAATGAAAGGTTAGATTTCTGTGATTTTTAAAATAAAAGATCAAAAGGATTAGCAATGCAGATTTATTTTTACAAGTTTCTTTGTTCATATTTACCAAGGGTGCCAATAATTCTGAGCACAACTGTATTTTCAAAACAATGAGTTTTGTTTTCTAAACAGGAATGCAAGTATGTAAAAAGTAAAAATAAATTATTTTCAAAACAATGAGATCTCTACCACCCTGTTCTGACATGACCCCTCTTTATTCCTTAACCCTTGTGCACCAATTAAAAAAGTTACTCTGAGGTCCAAAATTGAAGTTTGGGAGTTCAGACTTTTTGGTCTCATTTTAAAGTAGGCCCTTGGTAGATTATTGTTTAAGTAAAAAAAAAAAAAAAAAAAAGTAAAAAGTGGAACAAAAAAGTTATAGAGGTTTTAGTTTATGAAAATGATTTATGAGCATTTTTTACCCAAAAATGAAAATAATGTCATTTATTACTCACCCTCATGTCGTTCTACAGCTGTAAGACCTTTGTTCATCTTCGGAACACAAGTTAAGGTATTTTGATGAAATCCAATGGCTGAGTGAGGCCTCTGTAAGACAGCAATGCCACTGAAAATCTCAAAGTCACAATATCTCGGGATGGCCGATTTAAAAAAACTGCTTCGGAGCTTTATGAATTGAATATCGATAGCCATTTGATTGGCGATCCGAATCACTGATTCGAAACAAAAGATTCATAAAGCTCAGAAGCAGTGTTTTGAAATCAGCCTGAATATCATGAGATATTGTTGAAGTTGTTATTTTGGCACACAAAAAGTATTCTTGTCACTTCATAATATTAAGGTAGAATCACTTTACTACTCACATGAACTGTTTTAAATATGTTTTTAGTACCTTTATGGATCTTGAGAGGTTTGGTGACTTTGCTCTCAATAGAGGCATCATTGAGCCATCAAATTTTATCAAAAATATCTCAATTTGTGTTCTGAAGATGAACGAAGGTCTTACAGGTGTGAAACAACCTGATGGTGAGTAATTAATGACAAAATTTCCTTTTTTGGTGAACTAATTCTTTAAGGTCCTGAGTATAACCAATTTGTGTACCAAATGTAAAATATATTTATTAAAGTAAATATGTTTAAATATTAAAATTCTAATAAAAATACACACTTGTGCCAAAACATATAGGCAAAATTATCCAAAAAACAAAACAAACAAAAAACACTGTACAATACAAAAATGTCCATAAGAACACGCAATGGTTAAGTACTGTTTGTTTTATTTAGAAATATACTTAAACGAACAAATGTGTTTGTGCTGCTAAAAAACAAAAACATAATGTGCCATATAATGCTAGGAAACACAAGACCTGATGCACAATGATCAGCTTAGATTACATCAGCAGCAGCAGCAGCAGCAGCAGCAAAAAAAATAAAAAATACTCTGCCTGCAGTCATTGTCTGACAGGGTGTTTTTCCCCTAATTGAAACAATCACATCTTTGTTCTGTTCTGTGCCAGTGTCAAGTCATGCGCAACTGTTTGAATGCTTTATGAAAACACAAAACAATAAAAATCACACAAATCAAATTCTTCACATACTTAATATTTTTACATTTGAGTAATAAAATATAAAACAAATATTCAGCCTTAAATTATTTAAAAGTGAAGTGAATGATCTGCATCTTTTCTTTCGAACATGGCTTACAATTGGGAAAATTAAAACTCATTATTATTTCTATTTCATAAATGAAATATGTTTAATTTATGCATGAGTAAACTGAATATTCTGTTTTTAAAGCATGTTTATGCAGTTATGTCACCAGTAGTGCAACTCTCTCACTCACTCAGTCACAAGTTTTTCACATGCTTTGGTTCATTTCTCAATGGATTGGTCTGGGGCTGTGAGAAACATCTGACTCCTTTGAAGTAAGTGCTTTTCTTATGCTCTTTTGCAGATTTAATTGTTGTAGTCACTGGTTCTCAAGTCGATAATGCCAAATATGTGCTGTTGGGATGTCGAGAAGAAAGAAAGACAAAGTATGTTCTTGTCAAAGCAGTTGCTGAATAAACTGAAGTTTTTGTTTAAAATGAATTGTTGCAGATTCTAACAGAACTGGCATGTAACTGATTTTTTTTCCTTTTCAGATAAACAAAAGCCTATTCTTGCTTCATAATTTTATACACTCAAGTGCAGTTTCAAAGTTCTTTTCCTGCTGAATTTAATTTTTATTAAAAACTAATAAAAAAAAGACATATTGTCTGGCATACTGTGGTATCTTTAACATAATGAGCTCATTTGACTGCACTTATAGAAATGTATCAAGTGAATATATCGTCCCCTTGGAATTATAAGGTTCCTGCATTCTGCATTCTAATGTACACATAATGTAAATAGGTTTTGACAAAAATATCAGATAGAATCTTATAATTCCTAGGGGAAGATATTGAAAATAAATGACTTCATCTGAACATAGTGTTCTTGGGTGTGAGCTTGGAACTGAATGCAGAGGTTGTGAGCAAGACAGTCTCACTGAACAATCATAAAATCACAAATCGAGTATGTGCTGTTATTTTTCTCTCCATCCTATATGCACAAATTGTGAGAGCACAGGAGGAAATGTATGCCAGATCTAAACATCTCGCTAACAGTTATTTCGAAGCATGTGAAAACTAAAAGTCAATGCTAAATGGCTTTCACAACAGGAGAAAATTATATTAATAAATATCCAGTTGTCAGTTCAAAACTTTTGGTTGTGTGTGTCAGATTTATTAACCCTTTTTGCTGAAATCTCTGCTATACTTCGGTCCTTTCTTGATTTTTTTTTCCTGTTATAACTCCACAGACTGAAATCCAAGAAGAAATGATGATCAGAACCTGCCAAATTCAACACAAAACAGAAGTGTTTCTGGAGTCTGATGGGAAAATTAAATCCACCAACAGCTCTGCACAGACACATTGAGATCAACCTTTTCTTATCTTTATAAAAATGCATATTTTGTTGACTATATTTTTTTATGTTGCTATTATTAATGTTGCATACATAGAACTGGGTTATTGTGTCTGTGCTCATGCTGAATATGAGATAAATGGACAATGTTGCCCCATGTGCGCACCTGGTATGGAAAAAACATTTTGAAGAATTCACAATAACAAAAGAAAATCCTTTTAGTTTTTATTCCAGAAAGTATTGTTTACCAGGAGAATTGCAAAATGTCTTGACATAGCAATAAGTAAAATTTTCATAGCACAGTTTCCAATGTAAAAATGAAAATGAAAAAACTTCTTTTATCACATAGCCTATACTTTTTTTAAGGTAACCGTGTTTTTTGGCATTGTACGGTGGATACCAGCACAACTTGTGAACCCTGCAGTGAATTCACTTACACTGATGAGCCTAATGGTATTGAAAAATGTTTTCCCTGCTCAGCCTGTGATACAGCCGGTAAGTGTTTTACATTTACATGTTCCATCACATGTGAGTCACGTTTCAGTCTTCAGTGTCAGTCTTTAGAAAAACAGCTGTTTTTGTTTGAAGGCTTAAGGACACAGAAGGCCTGTACACCATTATCAGACACAGTTTGTGAACCAGGAGAGGGATTCTACTGTGTGACCCAAGAAAAGGGCAGCTGTAGATCAGCTGTTAAACATTCTCAATGTAAACCTGGAGAATTCATCCAACACAGAGGTATCGATTTTCACATTTTTAGTGTAGATGTTACCAAAGCAAGTGTACAAATTTTTGGCAAATACACATCACATTATTGCATATCAGGACAGGGAGATCAGAACACACATTACTTAATAATGACTGTGCTTGAGTTCTTTCAATGTAATGAGACTGAATTAGAGCAACATTATTACTCATGCAATCTCTGTAGAAATAGTATGAAATTATATCATTTAGATTTCTCAAATCACACCAAGCATAGGCTAGCTGCGCTCTTAGGAAGCACCAATGGATCTTGGTTGGCTTGTTAGTGGAAGATTTTGGTAACAAAATCTTACAAAAGAAACACTTTTTTTTACTTGTTTATTTTATTCACAGATTTGTGATGCATTAAATTATGATAACAAATTGTCGTGAAGTTTTACCAAATTTATAATGACCCTAGGTGTTATGTTTACAATAGGTCGTTCTTAATCTTGAGTAAACATAAGGTTAAATGCTAAACTGCTATATACACTGAATACTTAATACTCCTGGAATAGTGTAAAAATCCCTGATCTGAATTTGAGGTGTAAAATGAAAAAAATTAAAAAACAGTTCATCTTCAAAGAGTGTCTTAATGTCTTTACAGGAACAGAAAGCACAGATACTGTATGTGGAGTCTGCACAAATGGCACTTACTCTGATGGCACTTTCACAGCTTGTCAGCCACATACAATGTGAGTAATCTGACATTGCTACATTAAATACCCATTCTAATCATTATGGATGTGCTAACTTCACACTGTTGCATATCCACAGATGTCAGAGTATGGGTCGTAAACAAATAAAAGCAGGAACTATGTCATCTGATGCTAGATGTGAATATTTTACTCCAGATCTCATTGGAGTTATAACTGGTGTTGTGATCATTGTTGTTGTTATTATTGGAGTCTCATTAATCCAGTTTATCAAACACAAAGTCAAACGCTCATCAGGGATGAGGTAAGGCTTTGACACCTTTCTCCCATCATGTTATAATTTACATTTGCCTGATTAATGGAATTTTTATACTACTTTAATATTTCAGGTTCATCCAGATCTAATGTTGGTGGAGGGCTCTTACATCATTGAGAGTGAGAAAACTAAAAATGTATTTTATCATTTAATAATATTTCATATGTTTAATGTTTCTATATATAAAATATTATGTATTAACAATATTGTAATATCAAAAAAATGTTCTGTATTTATGACAAAGTTTATTCTTAACCAGTTTCATTGAAAACCAAATCTGATTTCTTTATAAATCAATATTTTCAAAAAATCTATTGTATTGGATGCCAAAACATGTACAATTATGATACAGTAAAATACATGTAAAACTATGTGGGGAAAAAATTAACATGGCTACTCAATCAAAAGAATAAACAAGCATATACTTTATTATACTTTTTTAGTACATCTTGGTCGAAACATTAAGTACAATTATAGATTTTCTGTCAGTATAAGTCAAGTATACTTAAGTGTACTTTTAATTATATTTCTGAGAATTACATAAAAAGTACACTTTTTTAATGATACATTCTTAGCTTAAAAGAAATATACCAATAGTACACTTGAATAAACCTATTTTTTTGTAAGTGATAACATATTTGTAAATATATCTCTGTGTATTATTTCTGCTATTCTTTTTTCAATACCCTATTATTTTTTAATATCTATATGTTCTTCTATTTTTTTCTCATTTTATTCCATTTTATATTTGTACATCTGTCTCTAAATACGAAACAAATATTACCCCAACAGATAACTTCCCTCTGCTATGACCAGTGTAAGACTAATGCCGGACTGTCTGGACTGAGAAAGGGCTACTCGTTGAGAAAACAAAAGAAATGAACATTCAAACTCTCTCTTGCAAAATTAGCATCCCCATTTGAGACCTAATCACACTGAGTCGATCATACCTCAGCAATGCCTTAATCTACATCTCCCTTCCTTCACCCCCTCTTCTCTCTACATGCAAAGATGACCTGAAATTCACCCAAAATCTATATGGTTTAATGTGAACAGTTATCATACAACATTATACATGTTTGGTATCATTTGAAATGTCTCAGTGCGACAGGTACAAAGGTCTCATTCCCACAGAAGTAAACCAGAAGCTAATAAAGGTTTAAAGATTTTAGAGTTATTTTGCCCCCTGTAGTGGGTGTGACGACCTTCACCAGGTCTTTCATGCAAATGCACTTCTGTCCCTAAAAAGTGTAAACTACTCAGCCTGGGACCCTGATTAATGCAAATTCTAATTGTGAAGTCATGTTTCCATTTGAAAGAAGTTTCTGTCTTGGTCTGAGTATTTAAAGAGATGTTGCAGGAGACTCAGGGCTCAATCCTGTGCAGATGAACCTTCAGACACTCAGCAATGTGCATCTTTCTAATGTCAGGTATTCATCTTTTACTCTGTTTCTGAGCATTTGATGTTTATATTGATCATCTTTGAGATGATTATGTAATTGGCATGATACATTTACCTGACTAATAAATTGTTACATTTGACTTCATTCTGACTTACTCTGAAATTTTTGGCTCTAGTAGATTACGTTAAGTCCATAACTCCACAAATCTACGCTCAGGTTAGTAACGGACTAAAGTACAGTTTAGGTGGAGCAGTAGGGCACACCAACTGATATTTTAGAGCTCCGACTAGCACATTGGCATTAGTTAAGTATATTTAGACTGTGTAGGCTAATAATGGGTTTTTTCCTTTTAGAGCAACATAGTGTTGCTAGATCAATCTAAACAGGGTGGGCCTCAACCTCTGGTTATGGTGAGATTATTCTAACTAAGTGTCTGTGGGTAAACCAATGTGTGATTATGTAAAGTTACCACTAGAGAAAGCTAAATTGGTCAGCTTGATTTTATGGTAATGGTCATGGCCCATAGTTAAAAGTAATCTTACCTTAATTTGGTGTGTTCAGATCGATGGGGACTAAATAAACGTATTCTAGAATGAGCAAAGTGGGCACGGCCTCTAGAATATTAGTCATCGCCTCTGTCTAATGACCAAGACTGACGAGATTGTGTGTATGAGATCGTATGCCCGGCCGGTGCGAGACTCAAAGCGTTATAGGAATCCGAATTAACGATTACAATAAGAGTAAAGAGTTAAATAGAATAACCAAATGTGTAGATAAATTATTGTATAAATTGTCAATTATCAATTAGTATTCTAACCTAAATTCGGGGTCATAATAAAATGGAGTCAGATAAACTTTTAATTGGAATTAAACTACTTTGCCACACTGAAAAGACCGAATGCGCAAGAAACCTTCCCCGTCCTGTGGGAAACTGACGTTGGGCCTATTGGGCGGGCCTTACACCAGCAAGCTGACCAAGGATCAGGACTGCAATCCTGTTAAAGGGGTGGTTGATTATGATTTCACTTTTATTACTTTAGTTAGTGTGTAATGTTGCTGTTAGAGCATAAACTACATCTGCAAAGTTAGGATGCTCAAAGTTTAAAGCAAAAGGAGATTTAATTAATTTTTAATTAATTATTTTTTTAAGGACTACAGCGAATGGCTGGTAGGGACTACAATGAGCTTCTTCCTGGTTAGTGACATTACTAACCCTAAAATTTACATAAACCCTGCCCCTGAGAACACGCAACAAAGGGGTGAGGCCATGTTATTGCAATAAAGTAACACAAATGCAATAATATGTCATAAAAGCAAGATGACAACACAAGTTATATCCGTAATTAAACTAAACTATATCTGTTCTATCTTCATGCAGCATATATTCTCTGGCTCTGTAGGCATCTTACAACAGTTCCAACTTGAGCAATTTATAGATTATCACGACAGAGTATGCTAATCAATGACTTTAAGAACTCCACATCAGCTACATAAATTAATCAACTAACCATTCAGAAACATCCTGCTGCATCACATTGTTTCAGCTCAAAATACCCCATACATTTTTGTTTTGGTGACTGCTGTTGTTGGGATCAAAATATATTGCAAATTAAAACAGAAAATACAACCCCCTGGCAGAGGTAAGATTCGTATATTTTTTTGAACTATACACTGCTGCGGGGGAAAAAAAGAGAAAAGGAACAAGCTAAAAATGGCAAAATATTTAGTGGTCTCTCTCTGGTCATGAAATTAGCAAGAATTGCACAAATACTGTAGATAAAGCAACTTAGGACGGAATGGCCTTCCTCAACTTGCAGACAGCTTTTTACAGAAAGAAGAGTTAGTGTTGTTCCACTCAATGTTGATGGTTTCAAACAGTTCATGAGTAGTTGAAAATTGTGAGACCAAATATTCACTATACGGTTCAAATCTGGACTCCAATTAGGCCAAAACATGAGCCTGATGGACTTGTTCTCAAACCACTTATTGGTTGTCATTGCAAATGGGGCAGAAACATTGTCTTGTTGAAAAATAACATCTGATCATTCATCTTTAGGTAACACCTTTTCATTTGAGGGAAGCAAGCCATTCTGCAATATTCTCCTGTACTCCGAAGAATTAAATGACTCTTCACAGTGAAGCAGCTCACCAATACCAGCAGTCTCCCCACACAGTGAAACCAATTCCTCCATGATTGACTGTGGTCGAGATGCATTTATTATTATATTTTTTAAAAGACACCACTCTAAAGCATCACCATGCAACTTGTGTTTCATTGTGATTCACACACACACACACACACACACACACACACATATATATATATATATATATATATATATATATATATATATATATATATATATATATATATATATATATATATATATTTAACAAAACTACAATTCAGTGCATTAAAGGCTCATATCCTGAATCAAACATGATCTTAAATGACTCTTTAAAATATGAGTGTTATATGAGTATAATATTCTGATGCTAAGTTTCAAATGTGGATACTGAGTATTTTAATAAAATTATCTTCACTTTACTTTTAAGAGACATCACCAGACTCTATGACTTCTTTTATAACCAGAAATAGTAAGTAAGAGCCATTGAAGGATCATTGGGAGCTGCATAATACAGTAACGTTACTCAAATGGAATTCATTGTGTTCAGGGTTGCCAACTCTCACGCATCTGGCGTGACACTCACGCTTTCAGCATCAATCTCGCGCTCTCACGCACACGCAAGAAATGTCACGCCAAAATCCATTCTTCTCCCCTCTCAATCCGTTACTTCCTGTTGATGACTAACTTAGACCACAGCGTATTAATGACAGGAGAGGAGTTTAAGGCCCACAGCTGTTACATCTCCCTACAACGTTCTCGCTGCAGTATTCTCTGATCGTTGATTGGCTGAAAACCTTGCACATGATACGTCAGTTGCGTGTGAGAAGTGAGAGAGAGCCCCGGCCGCGCGCGCGCACTCAATATACAGAGCGGCCAAAGCGTCAAGCACAGAACGTCTTCAGCACTCCCGGATCGTGCACACTCCGCCGCTGGCCAGGCTGCTTCTGCTTTACACACTATGGCCGTTATTTTCTCGGGGAAGGAGTTTTCTCATAGCTTCGCAACGCAATACTCGTTCCCTTATCTCTCAGGGAACCGAGGTTACGTAAGTAACCGAGTAACGTTACGTTATATACGTTTTGTTATATATAACAACCGATATGACAACTTTAGCACATTTATCAGCTATACATTCATTGTGTTTTCCATTAATGACCCTCTGCTGCCGCCACCGTTTCATAATGAACTGAAAATTTAAAACATACTACGTTTGCCAACGAACTAAAATCGAAACTGTGATATGGCTTTGTGCCTTTATAAAACAGCAAAAGACAGTGATTAAGTATATACAGTCTGTCTGTGCTGCGTGTTTTAAAGAGAAGAGCGCGCATTTGTGCACGCGATCAGCTGGTGATCTGGTGATCAAAATAAAGGCGCAAGGATATCTTTTAAAAAGAAATGAGTACAAAAGTATTGTAAAAAAAAAAAAAATGTTTGAACCCTTTTTAATGTCCAGGTACAAGTCAATGCTGTTTCTTTGTTCAATTTGCACACTGTACATGGGTTGAAGCTCTTAATTTTGAGTTTCCAGAGTGCACCAGATTGATGCATTTAACCTTAAAATGTACAAAATGTTCTTCCGGGGGGGCATACCCCCGGACACCCCCCCTAGCGGAGGTACATCCAACAAAGTTTTACAAATTACAGTGTCAAATAATGTACATTTTCATACGACAACAAAAGCTCCTTTCATGTCATTAAAGCTATTAATAGAAAAATGAAATGTCTTTGGACAAATATAAATTTGGAATAAGCCCCTAATGTTTACAGTGTCTGGCTCCGCCCCTGTCAGGTAACAAAACTGACAAAAAATAAAATAAATTATTTCACCCCAATGATACTAAGTAAACATGGACTGACATTGATTTTTAAAATTAGGGTTACCAAAAATTTTCTCCGCGCAAACTGATTTTTTTTTACAAAGTCTCACTCCAGCCAAAGTCCCAAAGTTGGCAACCCTGTGTGTTGTTCTTCATTTCAGTGATATTAATGACTCCGAAACTTCTACAACTTTGCTCTAAAGAGTAGAAAAATCTCCAAATAAGTTATCTAGGGTGCGTCTCAATCAGCTCCCTGGTTCAGTAGTCAGGGCACTGATCAGGGAATCAGCCACATTAATTTACATGATATACTGATTCACGACCTAGGGAGCTATGGAGCTGATTGAGACGCAGGGGTCGTCATAAGGAAAAGACAAAATGGTGGAAGGAGTGAATATGAAAGTGACGAGTCTCTTTTACATATCTGGTAAGGCGATGACCGAAACTCGGTTGTCAGAAAATCAACTGATCATAATGGAAACTCGTTATTAACAACAATAACGACAAAAATCTGTTAACTTACCTGATCACGATCGGATATAGGCTACGAATAATGGACATTGTAAAACAAGACAGCGGTGACCTGGCATAGGTTTAACAAGTATTTTCTTTGATTATTCTTTAATAAACGTTTTAAAAATATATAGGGCCTATTCTATAAAGAGTTGGATGGTTCAGCAGTGTGTAAACTTATTTTGTCTTCGCAGGTTTTTGTTCTTTTCTCGCACTTGGAAATACTTGTAGTTTAAGTGAATATAAAACTGCGGATGGAGAATGTTGCCCAATGTGTAGTATAGGTAAGTTAACAGACCATTACTTCTAAATATAAGTGTTAGTAATACAAAGCACAATCGTACAGTGAGAAACACTACAGAGCAAGTTTTTTCTATTTGTTTTGTGATCTTGCATTATGCAAAATATTGCCAAATAAACGATTAAACTCCACATGCATACTAAATTCTTTCTCCCAACACAAGTATGATGCACTCATAACCAGAATAATAGAAAATACATATCTAACATTTTTACAGAAATATCTGTGTGCAAGTCACACTTTCCTTATGTCCCCTGCTATTGTGTGATGGTACTATCCCTTAACGTATAAAGCTCATCTCCACCGATACCATCTGCACAACTGTAGATATATATATATATATAAAGCAAAAATGTCATCACATAGGCCCTTTGATAAGGAGAGTCACTTTGGGTACAGACTACTCAGGAGGAGAGACCCATACATCTATTTATTTTTTATCTATTATCTATTTATTTTAGAATTCTGCTTTAAATTGTGTTCTAAATGGCAAAACTCATGTTCTGAGAAAATATTTTAATGTGAATAATGATCAATGATGTGCACTTAAAAGCAGATAGCTTAGCAACATAATGACACACAATGAAGGAATCCCTCGGTGATCGTCCGACTAGTAGCTACTGTACACAGTGGCCTACTGTACAACCTCTGCTGAACACAGGTGTGCTGCTGGTGTCGTGTACAGACAGACAGTAGCCTATAGATAACCCATTTCCCAATATTATGAAAAATGCCATTGTATTTGAAGGATAGATTTGGAAGGAAATGGTAAGATATGCATGTTTTATTTTTAACTCAGTGACGCACTGAGTCATACAATAATTTACAGTGCAAAAATAAGGCCGCCTATCTGTTTCAATTAAAAACATATAAACATCCTAAAATATAGGCTATGTTTACCTTATAGGCAAAATTGCATAAATTTGATTTGTATGAAACAATTGAAAATACTTTTTGGCCAGTGGAAAAGAATGAGAATAACTCTTCACTGAAGTTATACAAGTTTGAAAAAGGATAGTGAATGATTTTCAGCAAAGTAATGTGATGGCATTTATAGTCATATTTTGTCTTGTACTGTTAAACATGGTGTATATGAATATGCATGGAAATGATATGCAGATGATGTAATGCATAGTAAAACTAGGCATTGAAAGCTCCATTTATGGTTATTTCAGGGATGAGACAGGGCAGAGATTCATGTACACACAATCTTTAGCTGACTGGGTTTTATAAAGGGTATTTTGCACAGGTTCTGGCGTACTCATGGTTTTATAAATCTGAAAACTTTTGTGTGTATGGAAAATCTGGCTTTTATGTGTGCACACACTTTTAGGATTAAATCTACATAAAGTTTTATACTTGAGGCCCCAGGAGATCCTTGAATTGTTCCTTAGTCATCTGTAAGAAAAAATTATGAGGACATTGAAGACCTTGATGAAGAAGTTTATTGCACCAAAGCAGTGACAAAGTACATGTAGCACTTGTAGGCGTTGGAATGAACCCAAACCATCTAAATCTCAAGTCTTTTATCCTGTTTACAGTTTACCACTCTTCATGTAAATGTAGTTTCTCATGTTTTACCAGCTGTGGTCTGTATGTTAATGAAGTTATGACACACCCCATTGTCTGAGATGGTTCCCACTGTCCCACACCCATTACCATTCTACAATTGATCACCATTTGTTCAGGGTGTGATCATCCCAAATGGTGCAGAAACAACATAACTGTTGACTTTTTTTGTTCTATATGATAACTAAGCCATTTTGGCGATGAACTCATTCTAAAATATACTTTGCAGTGGAATCTGGGTCGAGGCAGACTACAATTTCTTAAACATCTTATTCTTGTTTGTTATTTATTTGTTGTTTGTAGGGACAATGGTACTCTATGACTGCACTGGCGATTTCAGTACCACATGCAAACCCTGCATTCCAGGAACATTCATGAGTGAACCCAGTAGCCTTCATAAATGCTTCCCATGCAAACACTGTAATGAAAGTAAGTTTATATTTTTTTGTTTCTTTTACCTTGAAGAAAAAGAAAGAAAGTCATTTTGGCATTATTGCTCATATAAAAAAGTGTTGCTAATTATGCTATTTTAGGTCAAGGTCTTTACATTCTGAATAAATGCACTACAATAAGAGACACCATCTGTGATGTACTTGATGGATATCACTGCACTGAGTACTCAAACTCACAGTGCAGTCGTGCTGTAAAACACAGTGTTTGTGCACCAGGACAAGAAACAAAAACACTAGGTATTGTTTCTCAATGCCTAAAATAATTTACATTTCCCCCTTTCTAAATATTCCTACATTTTAAGGTTCATAAATGATTCTTTTTTTCACTCTGTGTCTGATTACAGGGACAAAGACATCAGATACAGAATGTGGGAACTGCACTTTTGGGTTTTCTTCTTCTGGGCTGAATTGCAAGAAAACAGAGTAGGTTATTTTGTTATGTCCTGTTTGAATTTCTGTTATTTATTCAGTATTTTTCCTAAGTTGTAAAGCTAGAAATGAGATTCAAATAGAAGATGTCAAATTTGTACAGTAGGGATGGTTCGATACCACAATTTTGCCTTTTGTACGGTACCACAATCTAATACCGGTATATCAGTATTAAATCGATACCATACAGGGTCTAAATTATGGTGCGGCTATTGCGCATAATTTTACTCATTCTAGCAGGTTTCGTATTTACAAAGCGGGAAATTACAGCAAATTTTTATTAGTAAATTAATCAACACAGATTATCACATCAAATCAGTAATTGGTTACCACTTATAGCACACTTGAACCCATAGTATATTACAAGTGTTAACTAAATACATTTTTAAATATAGAGATAGCCATATTTAGTTCATATTTCATGGTGTTTTAAAGTAGCACAATTGAGTACACTAATATGTTCTTAAGATTATCTTAAGAAGTACTAAAATAGAATCTTTAGTATATTAAGTACAAAATTAGTGCATGAAAATAGAGCACTTTAAGGTCATATGCGCCCTGCAATACAACACTCTCGTGCCCGTTTCGGACAACTGATGGAAATCACTTGCACACGTAAACCTTGCCAATTTGAACATCCAAGTGATTTTATCATTCAGTAGTAATGTACTTGGGAGCTCTTTGAGAGATGATTTCTTTGCGTTAAACCAACAAATGATGCACACACAAGCCGCCTGTATAGAGCTTGCGCATTCCAAATTTAGTAGTTTTACCTTAAACAGTCAAATACACACAGAATTGTCAAAATGTCCATCTTACTTAGTGAGTATTTACATAAACACAGTAGGTTATGTCTACGTGAATTTATATAGTTTAATAATATGCGTCATCGCACATAAAATACATGCTGTTCTCTGTAACTAAATAACGTTTGTAAGTTTAAATTAATCAGAAGGAATTACCTATTTAATGTATTAACATTGACTATCCAGTGTTATTTTACATTTGATTACTTTATTTAAATTCTTTAACTAGCATCTTTGTACCTGAATACTACTGTAAGAACTACCTAAAATTAAGTGCAAATATTATGAGCATTGGTTAAACGCACGCTGGAGCTTTCATTTTATCTAAATGATATGATCGTATGTACGTGCATTGATATAAATGTCTAAATTAGATTGTTTGAATGACACACTGACCTGTCGATCTTGTCTTGTAAGTCAGGATGAGCAAGTGACAGATGCTTGGCAAGGTTTGATGGTTCATCATTTTTATAAGCAAAGCAATTACAAATTATATGTATACTGCTGTCATTATTAATTAGCTTTGGGTGTGTTGAGGGAGATTCAACTGCTTTATCCATTTATCACTTAAAAATGTTGAATAAAAAATAACCCAACAAGTAACCCAACTATGGGTTAACATAGCACCTTCCTAACTGTGGGTTATTTTTAACCCAATGGTTGGGTTAACTATTTACTTTTATTCATGAGATTATTTTAATGAATAAAATACACTGTTTTCAAATACAGACTGTTTATTCAAGTAGAAAAACAGTAAATCTGTTTTAAAAACAGGTTTTAAGTTTCAAATGACAAATGTACTCAATATTGGTGAGCCTAATATTTAATATAAATATGCACAAATATTCAAAGTACACATTAAATCCAAAACAAATGTACACATACAATATACATAAATTAAAATACATGTTAAATTTAAAACACAAATATCCACATACGGTACAAATATTTATAACAAATGTGCACATATGGTATACAAAAAAAGTGCACATACGGTATACAAATTCAAAACAAATGTGCAGTATTCCAATTCATATCAAATGTGCACATACAGTATTCCATTCCAATCCAAAAAAATGTGCACATATGGTATACAAAAAAGAAAAAAAAGTGCACATACGGTATACAATTTCTAAACAAATGTGCACATACGGCGTACAAATTCAAAACAAATGTGCACATACGGTTTACCGATTAAAAACCTACACAGGTGCATATATAATACACATTTAAAACACAGATGTGCACATACAGTACAGAAATATACAATCTAAACATTTGTGCACATACGGTATACAAATTAAAATCACAAATGTGCACATTCAGTATACCAATTCAAAAACTACACAAATGTGTACACCAAGGACATAATACTTCAAGAAATAAACATATCCTTAATAAAAGGCTACAGTGTACACCATATGCATTGTGTTATAAACACATTAGATGTGTGTTTTGGCTATTGGATCTACTGATGATCAGTAACATTGAATACAAAGTTTTTTAGGAGGCGGCAATGTGTAGAAGGAACTCCTCCTGGAATATTATAGACTGCATGCTGCAAGAACTCCAGAATGGGAGCAGAGGGCGTTGGGTAGTTTATGTCATAGATGTACAACATTTTGAAGCATACATCCCATGCTTGAAGTAAGGTCTCCTTTTCAACTGCCTTTCCATTGAAAATGATGAAAACTTGGGAGACTGTCTCCAAGCACCAAGACACGTGGATCCTGGCTTGTCTCATTGTGGAGGTAGTGCACCATATTAGTATACTAACCTTAAACGAATAAATAAACTTTAGTTGGCATATATGACAAACATTCCAGGGATTCAATACATGTTTACAAATAAATCACAGAAAAAAAACAAAAAAAACAGCAGTGTTACACTGTGTAAAAGTAAAACTGAAGCAGTGTTGTAGTGAATTAAAGTAGGTTAACTCTAAAAGTGATGAATGATCATTAGTCATGACACCTGTGGATAACAAGCAGAATCACAGAAGGAAAGAGTTTATGTACAGAGCAGTGTAATTTAATGGGCCTATATTATCCTTTTTTGGATTGTAATTTTACTTTAGGTTACAAAGTATAAGCCAAAGGTCTTTCTATCCAACTTGAACTGCCTGAAATGTATTATTTGTAGTCCTTCCATTACTACTATGGCTGTTTCTCAATATGCGTTCTTAAGTGATCTTGTGTCCTTGTGTTCTTGCTCTACGTCATCATCAACCATTGAAGTTCAATTCCAGTATGCAAGAACGCATGAAAGTACCCGGATGTGTTCTTGATATCAAGGATACATTGAATGCAGACAAAAAATATACACTAACAAGAAGCGACACTTAATAGAACGTTCCATTGAAACACCGGCGCCCAGCAGCGGCCCTGCGTTTCTGCCATTTTGGGGTGAAAGTGAGTCGGCAGCCCACTAGTTTCTATGGCAATATCAGCTGCTTTGCTACAAAAAACATACATTAAAGCTGAAATCCAACCTGAATGATGACAACACAGAATAAAACACTATCACTAGTGGTCACTTTGTGTTTAAATCTTCCACTTTTTTTTTTTTTTTTTTTTTTACAAAATCTTTGCTCTCTAGAAAATCAGTCAGTTTGGGTTAAAATTCTTTAAAAGGCTTATAAACACGGAATTATTACCAACATATGAAATGAAATTAAGGACATGAATATAACAGCTTGATTTTGCAGTGTTGTCTAATGTCCGTTAAAGCAAAAATGTCCAAAAGTGTGAATTATGCGATAACAGAAACAGCTATGCATCATGTATTATAAGATCATTATGTTTATAGCATGATCCATTAAAAGATACGATATAGCGTATTTCAATTCAGATCTAGATACTATTATTACTATTATTCCACTAGGTCTAAAATATATTGTTCGCTGCAAACATGATGATCTTAAATGTATTAATTATTAATTTACTATTAATAAATTTGTAAAGTTGCATAAAATGGAAATACTCAATAAAGTAGGCTAACTATGTTACCTCAGATGGATGAATGGTTGGATTCCACGACTGGTAAAATAAAACATATAAGACAATACAACATTTACTGTAGGAGCCATACAATTTTCTGGTGACTTGATTTAAAAAACTGTTCTATTGCGCTTCTGATTTGGCAGTGAAATTCGCCGATTTTGGGTCCGTAAGATGTGAAGGATTCTATCAAAGTCACTGGAAGGCAAGCCTGCAAGGTTTAGCCAAAAAAGCGTAACGGCTAATGCTAGCGCTCCACCCTCCGTGGTAGCAGGAATGAGACCGGAGGCTGTTTTTTTGAATGGAAGTCAATTGGTGAGAGGCTTCATTATGCTGATTAAACAGCTTTTGTGGGGAAATAGCCAATCATTTAATTAATGGACAGCCTGTTTGACAATCTTCAGAACAATACTTTCATTGGGAACTATATGTAGATTTTAGCTTGATAAAAATGTATTTTTTAAGAGAAGGCAGACTAGGGAATGTTGCGACTGACGTCACTGCCATTACACGATTGGATGAGAGGTGCCACATGTGATTAAGTTAGCCGTTACGCTTTCTCCAATGGTAAGAGATACAAACCCTCTTATCTCCCCATTATATACAATCTCTGATTCTATGGTCCAGTTAGTATTTTCACCCCATAATGGCGGCCGCGCTACCAGAGCGCCATCTAGTGGCTGTTACCCAAAGAGTATCAAACTTGAGAGAATCGAACCGTTAAAAAATCCCAGAAGACGCTGTGGGCGGGCGTATATATTATTATATACACATAATGAATACATCACTGATGAATTTGATATTTTTATATATTTTTTAAATGGCAAAAAAGGGGAAAAAAGTTAAATTATTAGTAATACGCGAGATGGCGTCATCACGTGAATAATTCTAACCAATGAGACTGCTGCAACTGCATCGTTAATGAGCTGTCATTCATCCAACTCCTCCCACTTTACGGTTCTGCCCTAAACCTACCCGTCTCTGCCGTCTCTGCCCCCTGGTTCTAGATCCAACTCCTCCCACTTTACATATACTTTAACCTACCTGGATCTCGAGTGTTCTGCAGTGATGGGCTACTGCCCAGTAGGCCTATTTCACACTTCTGGTTTTTGGCTTCCGGAAAGATCCACACTGGGTAAAAGTTTTTCCGGTTACAGTGATAGATAGCCTCGGTCAGAACCAGCTCCAGGAATCAAAGTCGTTTTACGAATTATATGTCATGAAAATGTTTGAACGTTCTTGGTGAATTATTTGTGAGACTACAGAGCTTTCATTAAGAGCTACATTTAATAAATAATTTGAAGTGATGCCGGTTAAACTGGTTATATTCTTCGTGTCTGTTTGGTGCGGCTGTGCATTATCGCGCTCCATGTGCTGTAAGACAGTGCCTGTGTCTCAACGTGCATACTATCCATCCTAAATATTCAGTGCTATTTAGGGTGGATAGTATGCACATTGGGATGTATAAGATTGTTTTTTGCGGCGTCTTAGGGAAATGATCAGCTGGCAGCTCCCTTATCACGTAAGCCTGATGCTCTGATTCATGAAACAGGACCGCTCGCACCCTTGGATATTTCTGGATATATATAAACACGTCGGTCATCTCTCACTCATATTTTCCTGTCGTCATCATCTTAAAGTGTGTATTATGCACAGTATTATTGTGCTGTTGCAACATTAATGCAAAAACTGATAGTTGTGTACAGTGTGGTGTTGGAAATTAATTATGTCTTAGGTTAATCATTTTAATCAATCAGGATTAGTTATAACATATGCTTGATTGTGGGATGTAATGCCATATGAGATTAATACATGCTATATTTTTTTTTAAAATGTATTAAAAATATTTTAACAATATTATGTATCTCACGACTTTATATCCCACATTCAAGTATATATTGGTAGTTAATTTTTTTTATGAACAAATTATATAAATGATGTTCGTCATACGTGATAAGATCGGGGAAATTGCTGAATGAGTAGCTGCATAGCATATACTGACAGCTGGTAAAATAAATCCACCTGCCGGTAAATTCAAGCAACTGTCTGAGTGGCCGTATAAGCTACAAAGAAGTAGAAAATAATTTCTTTATTATACAACAGCAACTTGGAAAACACACAAAACAGAAAAGGTAAGAAGTGATATTTGAGAAAAGAGCATATCAATCTAATAGCCGTAGACCCATAGCGGAAATAACTTTACCCCGTGTCACGTGATTTCCGATTCTTGTGAAAAACGCCTGTTCTGCTCCAAACAGGTAAGCTTTTTAAATTAGAAGCTTTTTTTAAATAGTGATTTCTGAGTTTTCTATGAAAATGGTAATGAATTTATTAACTAAAATTAAATTACACCAATTTTTTGTGTTTTAATCTGATTGTAACGTATGCTGCCGTTTAAAGGTGCCCTAGAACCAGATGTAATATAAGTCTAAGGTGTCCCCTGAAGTTTCAACTCAAAATACCCCATTGATTTTTTTTATTAATTTATTTAATTTTTAACTGCCTATTTTGAACCATATTTATATATGCACCGATTCAGTGTGCAGCCCCTTTAAATCTCGCGCTCCCCCGTCCCCAAGCTCTCGACTGCCTTAACCAGCATAAACAAAATTCACACAGCTAATATAACCATCAAAATGGATCTTTACAAAGTGTTCGTCAGTCATGCTGCATGCATACATTGATTCCTGTGAGTATTGTATTTATTTGGATGTTTACATTTGATTCTGAATGAGTTTGAGGCTGTGCTCTGTGGCTAACGGCTAATGCTACACTGTTAGAGATATATAAAGAATGAAGTTGTGTTTATGAATTATACAGACTGCAAGTATTTAATAATGAAAATAGTGATGGCTCTCTTGTCTCCGTTAATACAGTAATAAACAATGGTAACTTTAACCACATTTAACAGTACATTAGTCACATGCTAATGAAAAATTTAGAAAGACAATTTAAAAATATCACTAAAAATATCATGATATCATGGATCATGTCAGTTATTATTGCTCCATCTGCCATTTTTTGCTATTGTCCTTGCTTGCTTACCTAGTCTGATGATTCAGCTGTGCACAGATCCAGACGTTACTGGCTGCCCTTGTGTAATGCCTTGAACATGAGCTGGCATATGCAAATATTGGGGTCATACATATTAATGATCCCGACTGTTACGTAACATTCGGTGTTATGTTGAGATTCGCCTCGAGGTCTTTTAAACAAATGAGATTTATATAAGGAGGAAACAATGATTTTTGAGACTCACTGTATGTCATTTCCATGTACTGACCTCTTGTTATTCATCTATGCCGAGGTAAATAAAATTTTATATTCGATGGCACCTTTAAATGATAAACGGTTGACTTGCCCATTTTCTGGTAATCTATACTTTATATATACTTTAAAACTGCATGAATTCATTGCCTTGAATTGTTTTACATCCATTTTGGTGTTAATTTGATTTATTATTGTTTTCCTGTTGATATTTTAGCGAACTATGACCGAGCTGGGCATAATGGCCTGGCTGAGTCATGTCCATTTTATAGTTAAAATAGCGACGTAAACGAGGCCTACATTAAATCTTGTTACATATGATTTTATGACTGTTTTATAACACTGTGCGCTGACAGTTCAGACAGCAAACCATATTTATTTATACACATGTGCTTTGTATTTTTATATTGCTATCATGTTAACGTGACCTAAAAATAACAAATTGAACACGTTGTCTCATGCACAAGCTGGTGCGTGCACCGGGAGGGAGAGAGAATGACAAAGACTATAGGATAACATCTATCTAATCATTCCTATTCTACAGTACTTCCGGAACAAATGTGGCGCCAGTTTAGTTTTTTTCCTTAAGTAGAATAGGGAAGGCATAGGGCATACAGCGTAAGCATTTTGAAGAATGTGGAAAGCGGAAGTACGTGCAAGGCGATATTTTGCGTTTATAAAGCATATACAGTTGTATTTTATTTTTCGAAAATGACTGATCGTTTCGCTAGATAAGACCCTTATTCCTCGTCTGGTATCGTTTAAAGCCCTTTGAAGCTGCACTGAAACTGTAATTTTGACCTTCAGCCGTCTTGAGGCCATTGAGGTCCATTATAAGGAGAATAATCCTGGAATGTGTTCATCAAAAACCTTAATTTCTTTTCTGACTGACGAAAGAAAGACATGAACATCTTGGATGACATGGGGGTGAGTAAATTATCAGGAAAAGTTTATTTAAAAGTGGACTAATCCTTTAAATAATTTACACTGAAAAATTACAACTGCATTTAAAAATGTTATGAGATTGCTTTAAATATTTTGGAATATACAAATAAGAAATGTCAGAAAGAATGATACTTATAAACATGAAACTAAACTGCCAGTAGGTGGCGGCAGGTAACCGTTTTAATGAGTGAGTCATTGAGTCATTAATGCAAACAATGAAATGAAATCAGTGTCACATTTTCAATCGTGACGGTATTCAGCACTCTAGGTCGTGTGATGTTGCTTAACTGTATCATATGTTAAAAATATAAAAACTCCACATTTTGAATTTTTACTACAGTGTTTTAAGGGTTAGTTCACCCAAAAAGGAAAATTCTGTCATTAATTACTCACCCTCATGTCGTTCCACACACGTAAGACCTTCGTTCATCTTCGAAACACAAGATATTTTTGATAAAATCCAATGGCTCGTGAGGCCTGCAATGAGAGCAAGTTAACTTAGACTTTCAAATGCCCAGAAAGGTAACTGTTACTAAAAACATATTTAAAACAGTTCATGTGACTACAATGGTTCAACCTTAATGTTATGAAGCGACGAGAATACTTGAATACTTAACGGACACACGCACGCAGCGGCCATTGTAAGTCCACAAGACCGAAAGTGCATATGAAGCGTGCCATTTGGGACAGGGCCTTTGACTGCCGGGTAAAGTCCTCTGCGACTTCTCCGACAGCGAGTTCACGCACACCGCAGCTTTACAGAGCCATGTCTCCTGTCACTCACTCAGAGCAGCGACAGGCCTCGAGACTTTCGTTCGTTCCGGTTGAAGGGTTTTTGATATGATATAACAACTGATGTGACAACTTTAGCACATTTATCAGCTAAACATTCATTCAGTGTTCCCATTAATTACCATATGCCGCCATTGTTTAATAATGAACCGAAAATTTAAAACATACATAGCCTAAATGGTCTCTAACGTTGTATTTTGCCAACAAACTAAAATCTAAATCGTGTATGGGTTTGTGCTGCGTGTTTCGCGATCAGCTGGTGATCAAAATAAAAGCACTAGGGTTTATCTCTTACATGTGAAGAAATTAGTACAAAAGTATTGTAATTTCCCTATACTCTATTGTAAAGTAATTACTTATAAAATTCTCATTGCTTTTTTTATATAATTATAAAGGCTTAAATCATTTTATAATATAGGCCTAATAATTTTTTGGCATCCTAAAACACCAGTGTCAATGTAATGTAGACTTAGACTCTATCACGACTAAAAAGATGTTTGAGCCCTCTTTAGTGTGCAGATACAAGTCAATGCTGTTACTTTGTTCAATGTGCACACTGTACATGGGCTTAAGCTCTCATTTTTGAGCTCTAAAAATGCACCAGATTGATGCATTTAACCTTAAAATGTACAAAATTTTCTTCTGAGGGGGCATGCCCCCGGACCCCCCTAGATGAGGTACACCCAACAAAGTTTTGCAGATTCCTGTGGGAAATAATGTACATTTTATAAACTTTACTCCAGCATACTACTACAAAGTTCCTTTCATAACAGTAAAGCTATTAACAGAAAATTCAGAAATTGTCATTGGACAAAACAGATTTGGGCTAAGCCCCGAATGTATGGCTCAGCGCCTGCTTTGTGCACCAAAGCAACGCTGTCATTTTGTCATTTCAGATACAAATCAACTACCTGCTCAACTATTTCAAGTGGAGACATGCAATGTGTGAACTGATATTGAAAGAAATTTAATCTTGGTCTCCAGGAATCAGAATGTTCTACCAACAAACCTGAATACCAAAACAACTGATGAGGAAATCTAAAGTGCTTCATATTAATTACCTCAACCATCCACGTTGATGAACTGACCCTCAACTAGCATACACAGATGATTTCACTGTGGTTTGCTGCTTCTTCTTTCTGGACTCCCTGCTCTCAAGTTTAAACCTACAGAGCTTGACGGCATCACTCTGTCCGGAGACCAGTGTGTCTAATAATCCATTACTTTATCTAATGTGTTGAAGAAGAGTTTATGAAGTCTGGAGAAGAAACATTTGCCTCTGCTTTCAAATCAACCTCTCTTGCACCTTATGTAAACATGATCAATTTTGGGATTGTTTTATTAATTGTTACTACTTTGAATTTCAAACTGTGTTTCAGTGCATGTGCTTGGGCTGAGTATGAGATAAACGGAGAATGCTGCCCCATGTGTGCACCAGGTACAGTATATATTGTTTAGCAGCAGCTCAGTGTGACCCAGGGAACCTATGTTTTTCATTGTAATTCTTAATTTTTTTTTAAAAACATTTGTAGGAAACCATGTTCATTGGCATTGTACTGAAGATACAAGTACAACTTGTGTTCCATGTTCTGCATTAACTTACATTGATGAACCCAGTGGGTTAGATAAATGCTTTCCCTGCTCTGTTTGTGATGACCGTGAGTATGTACTTCAAAATAAAGACATGAAATACAGAAATGTGGGCTAGCATATTACAATTATGTATTTACGAAAATGTTTTATGTTTTTCACAGAACAAGGACTAAGAGTAAATAGAACCTGCACACACTCTACAGATACTGTCTGTGAGCCACTGGAGGGATTCTACTGCATTGAGCAAAATAAAGGCAGCTGTAGATTCGCTGTCAAACACTCTGAATGTGATCCTGGACAATATATCAGGCAAGCAGGTGGGTGAGTTGTAGTGGCCATTATTAGTTTTGTTAAACATGTTGACAGACAAGTAGTACTTGTAATTCTAGACTCTTATTAAAATAGTCATTGTCTTAATTTGCTTACAGGAACAGCATTTACTGATACTGATTGTGGTAACTGTGCAGAAGGCACTTACTCTAATGGCACTTTCACTACCTGTCAACCACATTCAAAGTAAGTGATTACCATAGATTGTTTACGTATTTAAAAGATTCCTTTATAAAAGACTACAAATTCTAATATTGCTCACTTTTTTTTTTAATTTACAGATGTGAGACTGAGGGACTTCAAGAAATAAAACCAGGATCAATGTCATCTGATACTGAATGTGGGCATTCAACAAGACGTTAAAGACCCCCTGTGGTGAAAATGTTAATGTTGTTTCTATGTCTATGTAGTGTTTTTAATATGCTTTAAGACAAACCATGTGCAAATTCATGTCAGCACCATTGCTGATTATTTTATGTTTGAAACTGCAGTAAACCAAAGACAGTCTAAAACCCACGGTTTGAAATCGTTGGTGTTTGTGACGTCACAGACTACCTTGTAACCAATCACAACAACGTGCCGGCAGGCTTTAGCATATCATTAACTATGACTGCTCTGAAGCAGGAAAGTCTCGAGAGAAGCCAGGTTATCCCGGTATATTTTCTGTTGATATGAAAAATTGTGTAGATTTATCAATATAGTGAGTCTGTTACAAAGTTATGATGAACCATTTGCCTTTTCCACATTCTGAGTTGTTCAAAGCGTTTGTACAGACACTGATTGTTAGAAGGCAGCTGTCTGATTGACGCTGAGATGAAGAACAGGAACATGGTTTGTGTAACATCAGCAACACATTATTAGCTGTTTGATAACATAGTCAAGCAAAAGGCTAATCATATTAATTCATATTAATTAATGACAGAACCATCGCAAGGGCTGTGCCAAGTGTGCGAGCGCATAGCGGCTCGCACCAAAGTAAAGTGACAGCTCACTTGAAATGAGGCAAGGGTGTAGAGTTACATCCAAGCTATTTTAAGGCATGAAGAAATTTTTTCACTTTAATTTTTTCTTTTTTTTAAGTATGTCATTTTGGTGATCAAAGATGAGTTTTATGGGATAAAATAATTGACTACAGGGAGACTTTAATGCTTTTTACAGTTTTTTTTTAAATTGCTTACACACAATTTCTGAACTATGGCTCCATTTCTCCACACTTTATTCAAAACTATTTTAACTCTTCTAAAATTGTGTTTTTGCATAGTAATTCTACACTCAAACCATCAAATGATTAGCCATAGACGCATCAAACAACACACAAATGTGAAAAATGTGAAACAGTACTATATTGTTTCTTTTGCTTGTTCAATGTGTTTCAGGAGTTTGTCATGGCACTCAAACATGTGCACAAATGCACTGTACAGTGTATACAGTATGCTTGTAAAACTGATGAATTTTCAGTTATTAAACTGAATTGAATCAACACTGAACTGACTTGAGCTGAATAATGACACTATTGGCTTGTTGGACTTTGAATTTGTTAGTTTTGTAAAGCTGCATTGAATTATACCGTATTGTATAAAGTGCTACAGAAATAGAGGTGACTTGGGTTTCAACAGGGACATATTTGTCCTTGAGGTCCTGAACCAATTTGTGTACCGAGTGTAAAATATATTTATTAAAAGTAAATGTGGATGAAATATTAAAATTCTAATAAAATACACACTTGTGCTAAAATATATACTGTTGGTATTAGCCAAAAGAAATCTGAATATCAAACCGCAAACTATCTCAAAATTATACAGTAGCACACAAAGGTGAAATATCTAGCCTTAAGAAACTATTTGACTAATGATAATTCTTGTAGCCCTCCAGGTGAAAAAATACTGTAGTCATTTATAGTAAATTATAGTGTGTTTGAACCATATAGCCTAGTAAAGTACTTGATTTAATTTTTTGTGGTAATTCGGCTAGTTGCTGAGGTAATATAACAACTATAGTAATATAAACAAATTACGTTACTCAATACTGTAGTTTTCTTTAAACTATAGGGTATATTATATTACAATACACACAGTTTACTGTAGTAAAAACTAAAGTAGCCTACTACAGCCTATGATGTCTAGCATTCATTACAAAGTGATGTAAATAGGCTACTATAATATAAACAGTACTACTATTTACTATTAATTACTATAGTATTTTTTCACCTGGGCCATGTCCAACCTCAAATGACGCCGATTGGTTAAGTTCAGACAAATGACGAAATGACTATGTAAAATAGACTACAGTAGCCATATTATGACAAAATTACAATCCGTGTCATTATAATTCGTAGTTTATGCAAAATAATGATAAAATTTAAATAAATAATTAAGCAATTCGAAAAAAACGGAGTTGCCTAATCTTAAAACTTGCATAAATCATATATTTCGCCTTCTCGCGCTATAAGCTACAGGTGTTGTATAATAGTTCATACTCTTCAAAATGTGAATGTAAAATCCCATATCTAGGCAGCCACTCGGAAGTCAAGCATGCAGCAATATTTTATTTATTTCTCATTATCTCGACATAAGTTTTTTCTCGTGATCTAAACATTAAAAAAGTAGTTGTGATCATGAGAAAACTAGAAAAAAATAAAATAAAAATTAATTGCCTTTCAGGCCTCCGTTTTTTTTAAAAAAACGTCTATCCCGGCTTCTGTACTTTTTTGGTCGGATCATTAAAAACACCTCTCCCAGTTAGAAAACACCCCAAAATTGTGAGACGCCCCTCTTTTGTTCTGCAGAGACCTACTTGCTTGGAACAATCTGGCAACACTTGTTTTCACAGTAAGAGGGGCATCTCCCAATTTTGGGGTGTTTTCTAACTGAGAGAGGTGTTTATAACAATCCAACCAAAAAAGTACGGAAGCCGGGAAATGCGTTTTTTTAAAGTACGAAAGGCCAAGTGAGCCCAAAAAACATGCTATGTAGCCCCTGGAATGCACATTTTAGCACGGGAACCTTGCCAAAAAGAAAAAGTTTTACCCCCAAGAACATGATTTTTATCGAGGGACATTTTGTGATGAAATTTACCACCCCGTCACATACCACCCCGTCACAAAAACGTGACGGGGTGGTATGTGACGGGGTGGTAAATTTCATCACAAAATGTCTGCAAATCTCCCATGTGGTCAAGTTTCTCACCTAGCATACATGTATTCAATCTGAAATATAATTATCTTTGTATTAATAATGTAAAAAAATGAATAAAAAACAGTTTTCCCTATCTATTTTGCATGACAGGGTGGTAAGGTTACGCTTGACGAGCCCTGCCTTACATGAAAACGCAACAAATAAACAATGTAAAAAAAAATTACATAGTTGCTTTCTTTTGTTCTTGGCTATAAGGCTCAAATGATGTCACTTAGGCTTTGTGATGTCATTTAAAGGAACAGTGCCCGGTTGCATAAAGCACCTTAAGTTTTTCCCTTAAGTATGACACTTAAGGCGTGATTTACCCTTAACTAAGGGAATGACTTAAGGGTGTTGCATATAATCTCTTAAACTGTTCTCTTAGGTAAGGGAAACCGTTAAGTGTTTAACGACAATATCCCAGGTTTTGCCGTTAAAAAATTCTACTGTTGCCATGGACACATTATTTGTTAAGTTTTCACAGAAAACAACATAATATGGATAAGGAAAACAAAAAAGAAAACCAAATATGAAAGAGACGAGAAACTCAAATTGATTGTTTACTCAAAATTGAGATTTCTGCCGTCATTCACTCACCCTGACACCCTCATGTCGTTCCAAACCCATAAGACTTTCATTCATCTTTGGATAACAAATAAAGATATTTTTAATATTCTCCCATCATTTATGTCCATTTATTGAAAGACATCCATATGATTACGGCTGTGTCGGAAGCTCAAATGTGCGCGCAAGAACCAATGAGGTTTGTTTTTGCGTGTGATGCACGCACGTTTGCGCTTCCGTTGACCATATAAGATATGTTATAAGATATGTTATATTTCATCAATGTTTATGTGAATAAACCGCTAAAGTACAATTTGTCTATCATATAAAGCGGCCGATCGTGGCACGTTATACGACTTGGATTGAACCTGCTCACTCTGTGTAACACTTAAGGTGAAGTTTTACGAACCTTACGATATACTTAGGGAAATGAAGGTTAAGGGGCTTTATGCAACACTTACGCATTACTTAAGTGAAAAATATATACTTAAGGGAAATTCTTAAGGGTTTATGACGTTTTGCCTAAAGAAACCCTTAAGTAACACTTAACGGTTATTTTCTGCAACACCCTTAAGTTTAAGGGAAACATAAGGGCGATCTTAAGGGAAAATTACACTTACGGTGCTTTATGCAACCGGGCACAGAGCATTATTTATAAATAAAACAAGTTAGTGTGAGGGGGTGGTAAGTCAAACTGAGGGACGTGCACAAATCATAAAATATTTACAAAAGAATTAAGGTTTATTGTGAATAAGTATATCTTGTGTAAACAGGGACACACATATAATCCTGAAAATAGTATATGTTTGAAAAAAAAAATAACTTATTTGGTGATACTTTAGATACAAGTGTCATGTTGGTTAACACGGACATGTGAAATTGGCTATATAATAATGAAAATTAATTAAAAATAGTATGCTAATCTTAAAAAAAAAAAAGCATTTTATCATAGGCGTTGTGGCGTTGTTATGACAACGGGCGGTGCACATATGCGCCGAACGTGTCTTTCGCATGGTCTTTCGCATGGTCTTTCCGCGCTCATGGGCAAAGGAGTTTCTCTGAAAGGCTCGCGCGAGACTGAACGGAACGCGGGAAATGAAATATACCCGGGCCTTAACAGCTCTAAATTGTAATGGACTGGAGCTCACGTTCACATCGGGAACACGAGAGCACCGCGATGCGACCGCAAAAGGCACTTTCACTTTCACGATCAAAGTGCACGCCACTGATAAGCATTGTAAATGCAGTATTACAGTACACATACCAATGAAACGCACAGATCTCCTGTGCGTCCTCCACTGGATGAGGCAATATCACTTTCGTTTCTATTTCAGATATCTCTTTTATAGATGCCATCAATGCTTTTGCCTTTCAAGATGTAATTACCGAAATCAAAACAGTCCATAAACTATAAATCCTCACGAAAACTTCAGTCAAGCCAGCTCGCGCGTCAACCTGAGAGATCAGCCTCCTAAAGTGTCAAATTTCTCGGTTTCTGAATGGACGGTTTGGCTTGATTGACAAACGCTAACGTTCGGGCCTGATTTATATACCATCGACCTGTCCTAAAACGTTAGCACGCTTTGATCGATGGTTTGGAGATCGTGTGTTTCTCCTTTCGAGAGTGCATTTCCTGTTCACATCCGCGACAAAACAGCTGATTATTTACGAACGGAAGCTCACAGAAACGTGAGAATGGTCTCATTTGAAAGAAAATATCCTAAACTAAAAGATTATATAGTGTGACTAAATGAAGCAGCTCTTATCAAAAGTGCGGGGGTCGACTTCTATCTTTTCAAAACTGCGGGGGTCCTGACCCCCCTGTCCCCCGTGCCAACGGCGCCCCTGCTACACATTAAAGAGGATTAAAACATAAACTGCGATGTGTGCTTAGTTCTATGTTATAATACCTTTCAAATAAGGCCCTTTTTTACATTTATAATTATTCACAAAGAATCTATTGAACATTTTCGTGACCGAATATCTATCGAATATCTAACATCCAACGTCAAACCAACTTTATATCGGTCTAAATTACTGACCTTGTGTAAACTTAAAAAAAAATAAAAAATTTGTTAACCTGAAATGATGACTCTGAAGACTTTAAACTTTATAGGCCTAATCATTTTATTGACCACAGACACTGTAGCCACGACCTAGCTAATGGCAAAACTTAAACAAATCAAGTGACTAACAGATACATCAATAGAATAGCGAATGTTAGCTAATAATAGTTATCGCTAGAAGTGAGTGGAAGATTGCTTGGAGCTTTTTACAAGGAGCTAGCCAGCATATTCACATAAAAGAAACGTTAAACAACTGTTAAACAACTTAAATAATACACTTACATTCATATACAATACATAGCCTATCTCTTATTGTTTTTCCGGAAATATCCCACTCGATTTGAGCAAATCCGTTAAAGAAGTTGAAAAACACGTATTCCCGTGTATGGGAGGCCGTTTCAGCATAAAAACGTTCCAGCGTTACTCGTCGTAATTATATTTTTACTAGTAACAATTAAATTAAAGAGCTCTATAATTTAATTTGAACTAGTAACAATTGAATTACAGAGCTCTCTAATTGAATTATAGAGCTCTGCAATTGTATTCTTACTAGTAACAACTGAATTGTAGAGCTCTATAATTCAGTTGTTGCTAGTAACAATTCCCATTAGAGAGCTCTACAATTCATTTATTACTAGTAAGAATTCAATTGCAGAGCTCTGTAATTCAATTGTTACTAGTAATAATCCAATTGCAGAGCTCTACAATTCCACTAGAGAGCTCTCTAATTCAATTGTTACTAGTAAAAACTGAATTATAGAGCTCTCTAATTGTAATTGTTACTAGTAAAAACTGAATTAGAGAGCTCTTTAATTCAATTCTTACTAGTAACAATTCTAATTACAGAGCTCTATAATTGTATTATTACTAGTAAAAACAACTATTCATGAGATGCAAAACAGATTGCAGATTTCCCGCCTACAAAGGTGCGTTTCAAAATAAAAGCCCTGTAGCGTGGTTCTGAAGTATCCTGAAATATTTTACAGACTTAGGTAACATATTAATCATGTTCACATTAAAGCAAAATTAAGATGATGCCTGAGATGAAAGCCTATATTTAGTCGTTATATTCATTCACCTTTGTATATTGGTAAAGCTAAGAGCCAAGAACACTCCATAACACTGGACATAATATAGGGTGAAATGCCCTATATTTAGTATTGTTATGCAATAACAGAATGATTATCGCGGATATCTAATACAAAATAAACACCTCTAGTTGATTATCAATTTGTGTTAATAATAGGCGATTTGGCGCTGGGATGTGTTGTTTTTGAAATTATGTTGTTGAGTGCTCGTTGTCACTGTTATCAGAGGCGCGTGCAACAGGGTTCACAGCGCTCGTGCACACGGATTAGCAGTTCAATCTATCGCTGTTGCGGAGACTCTCTATTCGATACGTTGAAATCACAAAAAACAAAATACATATAAACGAATCCCTGCTCTTGTTATACAATCACAGATGAAAATCTTTGGTTTTGATGAGAATTTTTTTTTTACACATGGTTGGATTAGAACCGGGAACCTCTTGCACCCTAAACGGAGAAACTGCCACTAGCCCATCAGGACATTCAATTACTAAATGCGGATCGTCGTATTTATTAACTAATGTACATACTCTCGAGACTAACGATATTGTATTATAGCAGATGTAGGAAAACTATAATATTTGAACACATTTATAATTTTAATATCATATTATTATTGTAATAATAATACAACATACACCCACCCATACACATTCTTGTCCCACCCACTTTGTAAAACAAAGTTACGCCACTGACCCCAGTTGAATATGCATAAGGCATGATTAGCATAATGATATGTCGCCGAATACAGAGCTCTGTAATGCAATTGTTACTAGTAACAATTACAATTAGAGAGCTCTCTAATTCAATTGTTACTAGTAACAATTGAATTAGAGAGCTCTGTAATTCAATTATAGAGCTCTGCAATTACACATATCTTTAATGTGTATTTTTACTAGTAATAAATCAATTAGAGAGCTCTGTAATTCAATTGTTACTAGTAAGAATTCAATTAGAGAGCTCTATAATTGTAATTGTTACTAGTAAGAATTCAATTAGAGAGCTCTATAATTGTAATTGTTACTAGTAAGAATTCAATTAGAGAGCTCTATAATTGTAATTGTATGGAAGGCCGTTTCAGCATAAAAACGTTCCAGCGTTACTCGTCGTAATTATATTTTTACTAGTAACAATTAAATTAAAGAGCTCTATAATTTAATTTGTACTAGTAACAATTACAATTACAGAGCTCTATAATTCAATTTTTACTAGTAACAATTATGATTATAGAGCTCTATAATTAAATTTTTACTAGTAACAATTATGATTATAGAGCTCTCTAATTCAATTGTTACTAGTAACAATTACAATTAGAGAGTTCTACAATTAATTTATTACTAGTCATATGTCTCCATTGACTTCCATTCATTTTTAATTACAGAGCTCTATAATTCAATTTTTACTAGTAACAACTATGATTGTAAAGCTCTCTAATTGAATTCTTACTAGTAACAATTACAATTATAGAGCTCTATAATTCAATTTTTACTAGTAACAATTATGATTATAGAGCTCTATAATTAAATTTTTACTAGTAACAATTATGATTATAGAGCTCTCTAATTCAATTGTTACTAGTAACAATTACAATTAGAGAGTTCTACAATTAATTTATTACTAGTCATATGTCTCCATTGACTTCCATTCATTTTTAATTATAGAGCTCTGTAATTCAATTGTTACTAGTAACAATTGGGATTATAGAGCTCTCTAATTGAATTGTTACTAGTAACAATTACAATTATAGAGCTCTCTAATTCAATTTTTACTAGTAACAATTACAATTATAGAGCTCTCTAATTCAATTCTTACTAGTAACAATTACAATTATAGAGCTCTCTAATTGAATTCTTACTAGTAACAATTACAATTATAGAGCTCTCTAATTGAATTCTTACTAGTAACAATTACAATTATAGAGCTCTCTAATTGAATTCTTACTAGTAAAAATTGAATTACAGAACTCTCTAATTGATTTATTACTAGTAAAAATACACATTAAAGATATGTGTAATTGCAGAGCTCTATAATTGAATTACAGAGCTCTCTAATTCAATTGTTACTAGTAACAATTGAATTAGAGAGCTCTCTAATTGTAATTGTTACTAGTAACAATTGAATTACAGAGCTCTCTAATCATAATTGTTACTAGTAACAATTGAATTAGAGAGCTCTGTAATTGAATTATAGAGCTCTATAATCAAATTGTTACTAGTAAGAATTCAATTATAGAGCTCTGTAATTGTAATTGTTACTAGTACAAATTAAATTATAGAGCTCTTTAATTTAATTGTTACTAGTAAAAATATAATTACGACGAGTAACGCTGGAACGTTTTTATGCTGAAATGGCCTTCCATACCCGTGTGACAACTCCCCAAAGTTGGGAACCGCCCATTTTTGTTCCGCAGTAAACCGAAAGTTAACTTTAGTTCAGGAAATCAGGATCAGGACTTTTTGTTCCATTCCCAGAATTCCACTCCAAATGACCTTCAACGGTGAGATATTTTGTTTTCAGTTAAGTCTAGTAACTTACGTAGTTTCTTTCAAAAGTCGTGACTGGTTTTGAATGCATGCCATTTACATTACATATTTTGTATGCAAATGTCATGACGCAGCTGTTCAAACATCGTTATGCTGCTTGTATGTCTTAAACATTGCCACAGGGTTTGAGATCTATATAAAAAGTGTGTGTGTGTGTGTGTGTGTGTGTGTGTGTGTGTGTGTGTGTCGGAGTATAATGTAGCTTAGTTTATGTAGATGTGCACTTAACTGCAGAATTTTATTTAATAAGTTGCTGTCAAACATATGGTTAATTACATTGTGGAGTTCATTTGTACAACAAAAATGGATTTTATTTATTACATAATTCCTTCAAATTATTTTTGAAATAGGTATTAAAGCTACACCGAGGAAGGTGCCGCGTGACCAAAATGTTTGAGTTTTTAAAATTAGCAATTTTTTGCACTTGTATAAGAAGATTGCTTGTATCTCGGCATGTAATCTTTTTTGGATATGTAACAAATGACTTTCAAGATTTTTTTTTTAATCATATATTTATTGAACAATAACAGAAAGGCAGTCTTAACTATTAATCAATCAAGACTGCTACATTACAACTTTCACAACCGATTCTATACAACAAACAATTTAAATACAGAAGAGAGAGAGAGAGAGAGTAGGTAATAGGAAGTTTTCATATTATAAAACCAAAGTCCTTCAATAAGGCATACAAATAATTAGCTTTGGGAGCATTCATATCTTTCACTCATCACTGATCATTGCACACAGCTGTCTTTACTTATGTCATTAGTTCTGTCTATTTACCCAGTTTGTTTCTGTTTGTGTTATCAAGTTTTAGCTATTGTTACATGCACATCTGAGCATGATTCTTGTTTCTCTGGTTAGTTTTTGTTTTCTTGTTTTGTGTGGACTGGTTTATGGTTTTTGACTCTTGCCTAGCTGTATGGCATTGATTTGGATATCTCTAAAAAAAAAAGCTGCAATTGGATCTACCTCAAGTCTTAGAGCACCGTGATATAAAACTTGATCAACTCTAGATCCAGCAGCATGGTTATCCAGATCGTCCCTCCTACTTCTAAGAAGGAGTGGAGGGCACTACTTAACTTCATGGCCCTACGCCTCAATGTTTTTGGACCTTAGCAGTGGGGTTGAAGCTGAAGAACTGGTCTTATTGAGAAATTGAATGACTGTTTGGACCCTTTGCCTTCATGGGAGATGAAGGAACTTAAGACTCTGGGAATTTGGGAGATCATCAACGTTCTCCAATACCGAAGTTGGATTGCTCTTCCTCGTGAAGTGATGCCTATTTACAGCATTGCCACAGCTCCAGCCCGTGAGTCCGCTCCAGAGACCTCAGCCGAGATGGTTGCCACAGCTGAACACTCTGAGACTGCAGTGCTGTCCATTATGGCCACAGCCATTTGGTGTGTGTGGGCTGCGTACACATCAGTTCCAGCCCATGAATCCACTAAAGAGCCCGCTCCAGTCCACAAGTTCATTCCAGAATTTTTGTCTGTCCTAGAGCCCAGCCTTGAGACTGATGAGCTTCCTGTCTACTAATCACTGATCATTGCACTAGTTCTGTCTATTCATACCCAGTTTCTGTCTGTGTTGTCGAGTTTTAGCTATTGTTACATGCACATTTGAGCACACTGGGTTCTTGTTTGTTTGGTTTTGTTTTGTGGACTGATTTATGGTTTTTGACTCTTGCCTGGCTGTATGATGTTGATTTGGATATCCCTAAATAAAGCTGCAATTGGATCTACCTCAAGTCTCAGAACACTGTGACAAATATATGAATTTTCACTTCAAAAACCAATAATCAAGGAGCAGATTTTCAAGAAATTGGGCCCTGTCCTAAATAACACACTATACACTTTCGGTCTTGTGGACTTACAATGGCTGCCCTGTACGCGTGTCCATTAAGTCCACGAGACCGTAGGGTGTCCCATTTGTCGAATTTAGGCTTCAAATGCCTGCAAGCACCCCCTTTGCGGCCGATATGCACTCTCAATGCGCACTTTTGCTGAACCCGCACTGGTGCGAGCTCCACAGCAGAGATCTTTCCAACAGTCAAAGCGGCATTACATCACAAAAGTGTGGACTCGTAGAAAGACCGCGGCTGCATCCGAAAATTGGAAAGCGCTGCCTTTTGAGGACACATTTCAGGCTAGGAAGGCATCAATGCATGTCCGAATTCAATGTTAACTTTCTGAGATGCCTTCATCTGCTCAATTTTTGAAGGCAGCATTGATGTATCCTTCACTGCCTTTGATATTCCACAATCCTGTGCATTCCATTCTGTGACACTTGAGCTAGAAAAATAAATATGGCATCCAAAAGTTGTTTGCTGGTCAGTTTGTGTGTAAATGTATGTTTTTGACCAACATTTTCCACTTTTGATGTCATTTCTAGTGAGAAATTGCTACTGTAGTAATTAAAGGTGCCCTAGATTCAAAAATTGAATTTACCTCAGCATAGTTAAATAACAAGAGTTCAGTACATGGAAAAGACATACAGTGACTCTCAAACTCCATTGTTTCCTCCTCCTTATATAAATCTCATTTGTTTAAAAGACCTCAGAAGAACAGGCGAATCTCAACATAATGTAATGTTATGTAACAGTCGGGATCATTAATATGTATGCCCCCAATATTTGCATATGTCAGCCCATGTTCCCTACATTATGAAAGGCATTAGACAAGGGCAGCCAGTAACGTCTGGATGTGCACAGCTGAATCATCAGACTAGGTGAGCAAGCAAGAACAATAGCAAAAAAGAGATGGAGCAATAATAACTGACATGATCCATGATAACTTGATATTTTTAGTGATATTTGTAAACTGCCTTTCTAAATGTTTCGTTAGCATGTTGCTAATGTACTGTTAAATGTGGTTAAAGTTACCATTGTTTCTTACTGTATTCACGGAGACAAGAGCCGTTGCTATTTTCATTTTTAAACACTTGCAGTCTGTATAATTCATAAACACAACTTCATTCTTTATAAAACTCTCCAACAGTGTGTAATGTTAGCTTCAGCCATGGAGCACAGCCTCAAACTCATTCAGAATCAATGTAAACATCAAAATAAACACTGTACTTACGCAATTAGACATGCTGCATGACGAACACTTTGTAAAGATCCATTTTGAGGGTTATATTAGCTGTTTGAACTTTTTTTATGTTGTTTAAGGCAAGCGCGAGATTTAAAGGGCCACACAGCCTGAATCGGCTCATTTCTAATTATGCCCCAAAATAGGCAGTTAAAAAAATGAATTTAAAAAAATCTATGGGGTATTTTGAGCTGAAACTTCACAGACACATTCAGGGGACACCTTAGACTTTACGCTGCCTCAGAAGTCTGTCCGAAATCCGTTTTGTGAGGTGCCTTCATGCACAAACACTGCCTTACAAGTCTTTGCCTGTTAAGGCAGCGAGGCAACAAGTCAGACACAAGATGTGGCAAAAACATATTACCGACATGTGTTTAATTGACATTTATTTTAAAATATTACTAAATTAGGCTATTTATTTAAGATTTTGTGTCGCAATTATGTCACTGCTCAACTCATCTGTCAGTCACTACTGGAGGTGTCACAACATTCTGCAACTTAGTGTCATTGTTTTGAGACAATGTCAGTGGCACGTGCCACTATCCACTGGCATAAATGTGTGATGCGCACTTTTGCAGAGCCTGCACTGAAGCGATTGATGCAGCATATTTATTCCAGGCAGTCATAGTGGCATTGCTTTACAAAAGTGTGGACTTGTAGGGTGACTGCAAGTGTTTAGGGTGCCATTTGGGACAGGGCCTTAGATGTAAATGCACACCAACACGAAAGAACATGCCAAAAATTGGATGTTTTTCATCCCACGTAGAAGGCAACGTTCTCAGGACATTGCGCAATGTTCCCTAAAAGTTTTCTAAAGGTGACAAAAATTCGGAACCTTTACAGAACATTCGGGACGTTCCTAAAACATCGTCTTTTGGTAGTGAAAGTGCTGCATTTCAAGGTTCATTAGGGACTTTAAGCAACAGCTGTTGATGGAACGGCAATGGCGATCGGAAGTAAACTGTCAACTGCCGTAGCTAAAGAACGCAAAAATCACTAAGCAACAACAAAGAGGATGGCGTGGATCATTTAATCATTTGACATAGTAAACAATACATTACATGTAAATAAAAGCAAGATAATGGTTGCTGTTGGCATTAAATGACATACAGATACAACTAAAATACCACATAACCATAGAACATAACATTTACTTATCTAGTCTGTCACGAATTATCGACTACGGCAAATCGGCTACCCTGCCGTAGTAGACGGTTACAGTAGAACGTCAAGAAGTAGCAGTTAAATTTGCGCATGCGCAATGGAATGCCAGAATGCCGTTGCCGTTGTATCCGCAGCTGCTGCTTAAAGTCCCTATTATATGACTTTAGGGGGACGTTCTCTTTTGGTTATTTTATGGTCAAAAAAATAACAGTAGAGTATCATATACACTGTGTCAGAATGATGATTTATTACCATGATTTATGGCCCTAATTTATGACCCAAATTTCTGTGTGTTGTCACTCAAGCTGGCTGGACAGTGGATGTCAAATATGTTTTATGAGGACTGTGAGCCTTGATTGGCAGGTCAGTGGTTGTCAATGGTTGTTTTTTATGGTTGAATTTATGGCTGTTGTCCCCTGATTGGCAGGTCAAGAGTATCAATGAGATATAGTGTAAGTTGGATTTATAGTTAGATATATGGGTAAATGGAAGTCACCCTAGCAAATTTCACACCTCACTGTTAAAATCAGTGCTGTTTGGTCAATGGGGTATATGTTAATTGAGTCAGAATATCTGAGTCAAGACATTAAGGATGTATTACCCCTACACCACACTGGCTATATTTATTTAAAATTACATGTCTGGGCATGTTCTTTTTTAGAACAACTGTGTGTGTGTGCGCGTGTTGGCACCATAGGATGATCAGTAATACCAAAACTATAGATTAATGTTAGTTCCTAAGACAAAGAATCAGAAATATTCATCAAGCCAAAGAGTCCTCATTTACCACACACCCCAGAATAGGTGTTGTTTGGGAAATGTTCTTTCTGGAGCTTCTGTATCTGTGTTTCCAAACTCACCGATATGATCTATGTTAAAAAGACAAAAGAATGAAAAACATTTATTTAACTCACAGTGAAGGTGATTCTGAGTCAACCCGGTGGGGGGATCCTGTGTTTGTGTTAATGGTTTTACGACATTGCTTAGATGTCTTCATCAAAACCTTTCTGTTGAATCGCTGGGCTCTCACACAAAAACATCTTATGCTGATTTAGTCTACATAACATTATTCAATTCACATTTATTTATATAGTGCTTTTCATAATATGCATTGTTTCAAAGCAGCTTTACAGGGAGTGCATGTCAATGTTTCAATAATCTGGTATCAGAGTGTGCAAGTTGTGCAATTTCAGAAATGTATATACAAATCACCCAGTTAGCTAACAATTTATTAATTTAAACAATGTATTAAATTATGGCAGAAACAATGTGCTCACTGAGGTTATGAAAATATGTTAACAAATGATTAGGATATATAGAAAAATTTAGCATTGGTGCATGTTGATCCAGAGTTTGGGGTCCTTGCAGGGGGTTGGGGTCATATCTCCACAGGAGTTGAGGTATCTGAAGTCTTCTTCAGATCTAAATGTGTGTTTACTTTTGATACATTTTAAGGAATGTTTTAGTTTTAATAGTTAGTGTGTGTGTGCGCATCTGTGTGTATGTGTGCTGCAAAAGAACAAATACAGTAAAATAAGACACACAATTTTAAACGTTTAAATATTTATACATTTGTTTGCCACAAAAGCAAGACATGTTGTCTATTTTCTTTAAACTTTTTACTTTTATTTTATTATTTAATTTCTTTTAAAACAGTCTGATGACCAGCATTTTTATAACTAATGATGCTGAGTGGTTTCCTCACACGAGCAAAAACTAATCTAGGTGTAATCTTTGTGAGGGCAGAACACAAAAGTTTGTGTTGAGTGATCAAGATTCATAATAAAAGAAAACTGTGAGTATGCTTAAACATGTAATTATACAATATTCTCAATTATACAACATTTTCAATAGGAATATTATGTTTTCATGTTGCTTTAAAGTTTAGTTTGTTTGTTTTTACTATCACTTTTTTAACTTCAACATACAGCACAAAATTGAAGAGATGAGTGTAGAATGTTTCAACTATTACCATCGTCTTTGACCCCAAATAAACAGGTGCATGCATGTGTGCGTGTGTGTTGCAAAAGAACAAATACACATTTACTTCAAATTTCTGAGTTAAATAAGACATAAGTGATTTTAATCATTTAAACATTTATACATCTGTTTGCCATTAAAAGCAAGGCATGTTTAAACAAAACTTTTACTTTATTTTATTGTTTGATTTCTTTTAAAACAGTCTGATGACCAGCATTTTTTATTACTAATGTAGCCAAGTGGTTTCCTCACACGAGTAAAAACTCTTTGAATTTGTTTGTGACAAATATATAATTCCCACTTAGAAAACTTTTTTAAATGTATGGATGAACCTTTTTTCTTTTGACAAAACTACATTTAAAATTATTTACTTGAGGTGTTTAACAACCACAAGGGAATCATGTTGATCATTAAGTTTTAAGCATATAGTACAAACTTGCAAGGCTCAAGAAAACTAATCTAGGTGTGATCTTCTTGAGGTCGGAACACAAAACTTTGTGTTGGGTGATCCAGACAAAGCTTTATACTAAAAGAAAATACTATGGAAGTCATTTTCAAACTGAAAGTATGCTTCAACATGTAATTATATATCTCAATTATACAACATTGTCAATAGGGATGTTATGGTTTCATGTTGCTTTTAAAGTTCAGTTTGTTTGTTTTTTACTAACACTTTTTTTAACTTCAACATCCAGCACAAAATAAAGAAAGTAGCTTAGTATGTTTCAGCTATTTCCATTTTCTTTGACCCTCAAATAAACAGGTAACGGAATGTTCAATGAAAGTGACAATATACAGTTAGATATTTTTCTGCGTGTGTAAATAGTTGTGCTAAAATCTATGTGTGTATTTTTACACATGGACATATTTTATCAACACGAAAAGTAAGTCTTGCTGTTTTACACTTAAGTACACTATCACTTACACTAAGCAACACCCTGAAAGCTGGACATTCATTAAAGTTTGAGGTTGTTCAACAGCATTTCACACTCTGGTAAAACTCAAAGATAAAATTAAAAAATATATGCACAAATCACCATGTAAATTCAAGTGTCAAATCACTAAGAAAAAGGTACAACATACAAGAGAAGCACCATTTATAATAAATACAGAAAACAGAAAAAGCCATTCGTGAGCGATTTCTAAGGTTGTTCAAGTTTGTAAATCTGGTTTTGTAAATGACGTTTTTATTACTCCACTAAAGTTAGTCATCTTGTTCAGAGAGCAGATGACACTATTCACATTTTGTTGGTAGGGATGTGTTTTTGTTTTAGGTGCTTTTCCTCACATGGGAAAGTATGTGTGATGAAACTTTTTAAATATATGACTGAACTTTCTTATTTGACAAACCAGCATTATTTTCCTAAGTTGTTTAACATCTGCAGAATAATTTCTTTGAACATCCCATTTAAATTTAATTTATCTCCAATAAAGCTACTGTGCTAAAAATATTTGTACATTTTTGCTCTTCTGTCAGGTTTGTTAGAGGGACTATGCTGCAAACACATTAAGAACCATAAAGTTACATGCCCTTGTAAAGGCTATATATAAAATCAAACAATCTTTATACAGGTATTATATTTGCATAAAAGTACATTCAAGAGACTAATTTACTATGAACTTGTGTAAGGCATATAGGGAAAAAAACAATTAGCTATAAAGAATACAGAATTCCTCTCTCCTGGTCTATTGTGAAAGTTTATGTTGTTTTGTAAATGACATTTTTCCACTAGTCGATGATGTTGTTTACATTTTGTTTATTTGTTTTTGTATGTTTGTACAGTTTGTAAAGACTACTCTCAGAATGTGGTCAACATGTTCACAGGAGTTAATGAAAACACTATTGAATACATCATAAATTCTTCTAGTTCTTCGACATGACACTGCTTAAGACTAAACAAATGATATTTCTTTTAGGTCATCTTTCTGGTCTGTCTACGATGTTGGATCACAAGACACAATGCCCCAACGTGAAAAGTGAGTCTTGCTGTTTTTCTGTTATACAGCTATTACACTTCAAACTTTTCTAACTATTACACTTAAAGCCGTGCATTTCATGGCACAGTCATAATAGATACACAGTTCTTTTGTGTTTGTCTTTAAGTAAATTAATTATAGTTGATAAGTAGTAGTTTTAAGTGAAAGGTGGGATAATTCAAGCCCTTTTTTTATTCTGTCAACTCCAATAATTTGACACCAGTGTTTTTTGGTGTCTGTCCTTTAAATCTGATCCAGAAAAAAGACGTTGTGTTCTATGTCTATACCATTTGTTATTCTTTTTATGAAAACGTGATAAGCAGTTTTTGTCCTCAGCACCAAAATACAAAAATCTTTTAACATATCAAAATGTTAGTTATAACTAGCAAATGCAAGTGAACTGTTTTTTACTGAGATAATTTACAGTTATATGTGAAACAAACTCAGTCTCAGTCAGTTGGATTCTTTTTTCTATTGAACATTGTTATTGTACCGCATGTTTAACAATGCTGGTGTTCTCGGCCTCATCAAACTTCACACAAGTCACAAGGTTTTTCCCAGCAGTCAATTGACTCTGAAACCAGCTCAAATATTAGGATGTAACAGTTTGGAGACATTTGTGTTTATTATGCTTCTTCGATTTGTTTGCACTTTTCCTGAAACACACTGCTTTCGAAATTGTTTACCAATTTTTAATATCAACATTTTCAGCGTATTGCTGTGTGCTTGTATTGATTGTGTGTGTGTTTGTGTGTGTGTGTGTGCGTGTGTGTGTGCGTGTGTGTATGCTTTCCTTACACATGGCAAAACAACTTTGAAAAACAATTTTTTTCCTTGAATCTGGTGTAATGTTAGTGAACTTTTTTGTCCATGTACGTTCCCCATGAATTTGCTTGACTTAATAAAATAATGGTTTAAATCTTCGTCTTCGTCATCCGAGTTTTTAAATAGCACTGAAATAGATTTTTTGGGGCGGTATGTGGATACTGAATATAGCACAAGGAACTCTGAAATATGTTATCTTGTAAAACACCTAAGTATTGTTTTTAAAAACGCTGTAAAACAATGGTATGAAGACCTCTTTCTATCAGCGACCCCTGACTGCTGAAGGTGTCACATCCTTGGAGCATTACATCCTTGGATGTTTCACACCTACAGGCCCTATCTCCTGAATTTGGCATTTAAATAAGGTTTAAGATAAAGTAAGTAAAACACAGAGACATTCTACAGCTCTAGCATTACAACGGCAACTCCAAAAACTCTTGAAACATCTGTGATGTCTGTAACACCGACAAGTTCTGTTGAAACGGATCAGTTTCAAATAGATGTCCCAATCTCTGTGTTCATTTCTATATGTTTGTTTAAAAGTGTTTGTTTTGAAAAACACTAAAATTACCAATATGTAGTGTTATATTCAATATGTACAGTGCATTTTAATTTTTCTCAAAACAATTTAATATGACAATGTTACTAAAAGTCTTAAACTGAACATCTTACCATTATCTTCAGTATAGATGTTAACTTAAAGTTTCCATAGAATGAAACTCCATCCTATCTACATGTTATGGATCTTATTGTGAACAATTCATAAGTAGATTGAATGAGTGAGTAAACTTCTCTCTGCTGATGTATGCAGGACTTTTACATTTTGCTATTTCTGTTGCACATTGTGTCGTAAATTTTATATAATTATTTATGACTTCCTGACGACAAACCCCCATACATCCTGCACAACAGGGGGCAAGGGCGGTCCCCAATCGGCTGTCCTGATAAGTTCTACAGAGAGCTCAGTTATCGCAAGAAATCTGGGTTTCCTAACCGATCTGTGTGAGGGAGCTGGTGCTGCAACCTATAGACAACTGTACCAACGTGGACTGCTGTGCTACTGCAAACATCTCTTTGAGCAAAATTTGAGGGAACATTGTCTGGTTGTTACATGGACTAAAAAAATTAATTTCAACATTCCTGTTTGTCTGAGCCTGACGCTTCTTCGACTCACACTTTGGGGGATCAGACCCAAAAACCTAAACTTCAAACCGTGAATGCAGAAGACCTACATTTAAGGACTGATTCACAGGAGATTCCAGGAACTATTAGAATCTTTCAGCATCGAATAGGGCACAAAGTTTAGACCATCCACCAAGTTGAGTTCTGAAAAATCCATCTTCAACGCAGCAGATTTCTGAAATGTCTACACAAAAGCTGATGGAGAACGACCCACATTTGAGTTCTGATGAGGCTGTGCACCGACACCCCGCATGCCAGTGCGCCACGGGCAATGAGTGCCCTCTAAAAGGGATCTTGGACTGTATGTTTAAAGATTATTTCAGAGGGCAGATGGTTAGCTTGATGCACCAGATCATCGATGCTGCATTTGATTCGAATAAGGACTGTGAGGGGGATACCAAACGTGTAACAAATCTCAAAAATTAGATTGATGTAGTAAGAGAACTGGCAAATTCATGTTATTCTGATGTGACGAGTATGTGTGTTTACACCAAAGAGCCAATCTGTGTAATAATAAGAAAAGTTCTGGATGTGATGTCTGGATGTACTGAAGAGTTAGGAGTTACTGTGATTCTCTGTATGTGTACAATTGTTACAGATGTTTGTGTCTCACTGCGTTCAAACAATGCTGTTGATACTACCATCGGCAAAATTGTTGAAACACTGGTCAATTACACCCTAGACCGAAACATGATAGCCTGCCGAGATTTTATGGTTAGACCACTTGTAATTTCATGATTACTGTTTTACTTATGTATGTAATGTCATTCTTCAAACTTCAATGTATATTCAACAATGTTGAAATAAAAGTTTGAATCACTTGTTATTTTATGACCATGTCTGAGCTCATTAAAAAAGAGTATTACACAACTTGCAATCCTGATTCTATATGTGGTAAAAAAAATAAATAAATAAAATGATCAAAACAAAACAAACAAAACAAGCGCTTATGAATTGTTCACAATAAGATCCATAACATGTAGATAGGATGGAGTTTCATTCTATGGCAACTTTAAGTTAACATCTATACTGAAGATAATGGTAAGATGTTCAGTTTAAGACTTTTAGTAACATTGTCATATTAAATTGTTTTGAGAAAAATTAAAATGCACTGTACATATTGAATATAACACTACATATTGGTAATTTTAGTGTTTTTCAAAACAAACACTTTTAAACAAACATATAGCAATGAACACAGAGATTGGGACATCTATTTGAAACTGATCCGTTTCAACAGAACTTGTCGGTGTTACAGACATCACAGATGTTTCAAGAGTTTTTGGAGTTGCCGTTGTAATGCTAGAGCTGTAGAATGTCTCTGTGTTTTACTTACTTTATCTTAAACCTTATTTAAATGCCAAATTCAGGAGATAGGGCCTGTAGGTGTGAAACATCCAAGGATGTAATGCTCCAAGGATGTGACACCTTCAGCAGTCATACCATTGTTTTACAGCGTTTTTAAAAACAATACTTAGGTGTTTTACAAGATAACATATTTCAGAGTTCCTTGTGCTATATTCAGTATCCACATACCGCCCCAAAAAATCTATTTCAGCGCTATTTAAAAACTCGGATGACGAAGACGAAGATTTAAACCATTATTTTATTAAGTCAAGCAAATTCATGGGGAACGTACAATATACAACTTACACTATATATATATAACAACCATTGACAACCACTGACCTTCCAATCAAGGCTCACAGTCCTCATAAAACATATTTGACATCCACTGTCCAGCCAGCTTGAGTGACAACACACAGAAATTTGGGTCATAAATTAGGGCCATAAATCAGGGTAATAAATCATCATTCTGACACAGTGTATATGATACTCTACTAATAACGTTACAAAGAGGACTATTACTATAGGACGTTCTGTTAACTTCCCAAATGTGCTCTTTGTAACGTTCTTGCATGACCATAAAATAACCAAAATTGAACGTCCCCCTAAACTCATATCGGGAACGTTATTAAATGACCAACAGAGGACCGTGTGGGAACATTCTGTTAATGTCCCAAATGTCCTCTTTGTAACGTTATTTTTTTGACCATAAAATAACCAAAAGAGAACTTCCCCTAAAGTCATATAAGGAACCTTGAACTGCAGCACTTTCACTACAAATAGAGGACGTTTTATGTCCCAAATGTTCTGTAAAATTTCAGAATTTTAATCACTTTTAGAGAACTTTTAGCCAAAGTTGCGCAAGGTCATGAGAATGTCGCCTTCTGCATGGGTGTTTTATAGAAAATAATAAAGTTTGAAGTTACCGTTATAGAGGTGAGCATTTGCTGTAGATGGGCTCTTGATTCTTGACGTTTAACATTAGATTTTCTCTGGCTGCTTTAACTGTGTTATCAAGACATGTTAGTTATAGCAAAAAAAAAAAAAATGCAAGAGAAATTCAGATCAGATGACATGGTTTGTTTAGTGCTGATTTAATCATCATGCAGTGTCCTGATCATCACCAAAGTCTAAATTTTGTATTAACTGTTAGCTTTGCATTAATTAATGGTTAGTTGTGATTTTTTAATTCATCGTACAGAGTTTTGAGCAATGTCTTTTATACTCCCACAGACATCATGAATTAGTACATGAACCTCAACAATGGTGATAACAAAAATCTTTTTATTGTGACTTTAGTAGCTTGTTTTGTGATGCTCAAAGTTAATGTTTATCTGAAAATTTTGTCACCATTGTTGAGGATCAAACACAGAATCTTGATGTCTGTGTGAGTCTACATGATGCTGTCTGAATAATTCTGCACAATGATAAAAAGTTTCAAAATATCAAAGCAGGACAGGATTTTATGCATTATCATAAGACTACAACAACATGAAAGTAAATACAATATTCAGAGATCAGTATGGCCAATGCATAATGATAAAATCATCAACAATGAGCAGCCAAATCCTTTTGATCATTTTTTCTCTCACATTTTTTTTGTAACAAACACTTTAGAAACACACAGTTACAACAATTGGAGGAAAAAATAAAGAAAAAACGTCAAGAGTCAGGATCCCAACTAAAGCAAGTGCTTACCTCCATAACGGTGACATTTATAAATTTTGATAAAACATCAACACCTCATTAAGAGGTTTTGTATGAAAGAAACATAGTCAGAGTGGTTTGTAATAAGTAAAGATGCAGAGATCTAGAGAGATCTGTTAGTGTTGTTTCTGTTATCTGAGTTTTGTGAGGTCACCATTGTGCTGGAGAATAGATCCTGTGCTTCAGTCAGTAATGATCCAGAAACACTGATGTTTTTTCTGAATGTTGCTTTATTTAAAGGCTGCAGTAACTGTGTAGTTGCTGATGCAGTAATACAGTAGTTACATTAGCTCATGCATGTGCTGTTGTTGTTGTTTTTTTTGTCTTTTTGTAAAAAGTTTTTGTTTCAACAGCCACTTTTATTAATCAATTTAGCTTTAATTTTCAATTCATTTTTTTGACAAGGGCAGCAGGGATGTTCTGAGAACATTTCCAAATAAAATATGGTTCCCTAAACATTCAGAAAACATCTTGAATGTTCTGCGAAGGTCCTCCAAATAACATCCCCAAACTCTTAAAATGAACTCGTAAACGTTCTGGGAATGTTACTAGGCAACGTCCTTAACACCAGTGGGGAGTCCAGTCTTAATGAGTCATTGAATTACTCATACAGCCGATTCTTTCAAAACAGTAGATTCATTTCAGAACAAAGCAAGTGATCGACTTTATGAATGAGCGTTGAAAAAATTTGCTCAACCACATTTTTCAAAATGCAGACTCAGTCATGAGCACTGTTTTTCAAATATGTGCAATGTTTCTGCTGTGGATTTGTTTAGAGACATTTTTGTTGCAGAACTAAAGTGATATTGTGCCTAAAATGTAACACTATATCTACACCGCTTTCGAAGCAAATGGTCCAAATCCAATTGTCTGGTTGTTGGAAGTAGCGCAGTTATCAAATCAATATTTATATACTTTTAATAATACTGTTTGATATCAAGCATGTCCTGCAATTTAGCAACAGTAGACTGCATTTTACAACACTCACTTATTTAGCTGATTTGGACGTTGAGTTTGGGCCTTCAGGGAGAAACGAAAGTGCAATACTGTGAAGAAAAGGAAGGTGCGTGGGACGGAATGCGGATTTGGCACAATAATCATTTCATGTCAATTATCTTGTTTACATGATCGTTGGAAGCCAAAATTGAAAATCTAAAACAGGCTTTTTTTTTTCAGCCTTTTCTGGAAGTTTAGGAGCATTTTTCCTCCAAGCCCTTTATTTTTTCGACCCTGATACCATTATTGTGAGGTGAAAATTAGGATGCACTCTGTTAGCATCACTGTAAATTCCTTCAGAAAGCCTGTGGCCGACTTGTGTTTAGAGTTTTCAAAGAAAAAAATATTATTTGGATTATGTAAAACTGGACATAGAATGTCAGCACAGTAATTTAAAAAAAATACTAGTTTTATGTTTATTCCAGTTTCAATGAAACACTAGATGACCACCCCCCCAGTCCCATTCTATCCCATATAAGCTCCCCCTCCAATCAAATTGAACATGGGTCATTGTGGTACTGACTCTGTCATATGATACTCGTTGCTTAAGACACGAGACTCAAAACAAAACTGAAAGTAATAATGGCATTTTATGTGAACATACAAAAAATACAATTTCTGATTGTTCAGATTTGCGCTTGGTACTTTCCAGTCAAAATAAAACTGAAAATGTTTTTTGAAAAAGGTGAAAGTGAAAACACCCTACATAGGACAAAAGCCTGCTTAGTTAACATTACATTTTCTGCACTAAACGTCACTAAACATTACATTTCTGCCAGTTGTGAAACTTACCTTTGATCAGATAATACATTTTTGCAAAATTTTTGGGAGCAGGAAATATACATGCCCTGGTTTTTATTTTGTCTTAGAATTAAGCTCTTCAAACCTTATGTATGTCAAGTGTTATGTATATGGATCTTTGTTTTCTACTTAAATGGCCATTCATGGGCTTAAGTGTGTTGTATCACTTGTTTGGGAAAATCGGAAAATACTTCTGAAAAGCGGAAAATACTTTGCTTGAAGTTAAAGGCACAACTTGAAGATAAAGGCACAGTATGTATGATTTTTGCAGTAAAATATAAAAAAAACACTAGGCTAGTGTTAAATTTGTTCACTTGAGTACTTACAATATCCCAAATGTTTCCAACTATTTGTAAATTGTGAGAAAATCACGATTTTAACCAAGGATATGGGACATGTCTGTCAATGGCATCATATCTGCGTTACCCTCGGTTCCGGTTTTATTTTGTAGAAACCATGGAAACACTAAAGACACTTTAATTTATTACATGTTTTATTAGAAAAGGGAACAACTGTTTGGTTACATTTATAGACAGAAAACTAATTATTGTTATATTGCTCAACACGTTAAGTCAACATGGTGACTGTGGCATAATAAAAGTTCCATTGCTCTCGAGCCGTGTGTTGCACTCAACTCACATTATCAATTGCTCCAGCTGCCTTGCTCAGCTCCAACATGGAGCTGATACTGCTGCTTCATACTACAGCAGGGATGGGCAGACTTGGTCCTGGAGGGCCACTGCCCTGCATAGTTTAGCTTCAACCCTGATAAAATTCAACTGCCTGTAGTTTTCTAGTAATCCTGAAGGCATTTATTAGTTGGTTCAGGTATGTTTAATTAGGGTTGGAGCTAAACTCTCCAGGACAGTGGCCCTCCAGGACCGAGTTTGCCATCTCTGTACTACAGTATTGCTAATAATCTCATCCATGAACATGATTACTGCCTAAGTCCCATCTCAATTCTTTTCCACTGGCCGTGAGGTGAAGACCAAATCTCCCATAATTCCACGCTGGAGCTCGGCATCATCAAGCTACACCTTTTTTTGAATAGGTGACCTCTAGCAGCGAAAATCTACATATTGTAGCTTTAATGTACCTTTAAAACAGCACTCTATTTATGTCTATATTGGTGTAGAACTCAATGCTGTCATCTTTGTCTTTTTGTCATTTCAGCTCTTTCCACAAGGCAGCTGTTTACACAGCTGTAAGAGGAGCTCAAGCTTAAGAGGAGACTTGCCTGTGTGAAACCTGGACAGAGAAATTTAACGTGCATAATTTGAATCTGCAGTGCGATGCAAAAACCCTTTGTCACACACTTTTCATTATAACTAAGGTTTTTGTTACCGTTGGACCCTGAATGTTTTACCAAAGAAGCCAAATACTCCATAAGCTATAGCTCATGAGGAAATCTAAAGGGCTACTAATGTATTTGTCCATCCATCTAATGTGTTGAAGAAACCATAAGGGAACTCATGAAGTCTGGTGAAGAAACGTTTGCCTCCACTTTCAAATGGACTAAATAAACCTGCATTTCCCTTTATTTGAACATGATTAAGTTAGGATTTATCGTATCAATTGCTGCTGTTGTCACTTTAAACTTCAAACTATGTTTCAGCATGACTGTGTGTGCTCGTGCTGAATATGAGGTTAATGGAGAATGCTGCCCCATGTGTGCACCAGGTACAGTATATGCTGTGGAATGTTGGGTTCTGCCTGGCAACTAAATGAATAGTGAACCAAGTGAGAAAGCTGAAGGATTTCCAGCTTTTATTAATCAAACAAAATTGTTTAACCCTTGGGAAATTTGAAGATTGGGAGCACAGACTTAAAAGGTTAGTTTACCCAAAAATGAAAATTCCTGTCATTAATTACTAACCCTCATGTCGTTCCACACCCGTAAGACCTTCGTTCATCTTCGGAACACAAATTAAGATATTTTTGATGAAATCCATGAGCTTTCTGGCCTCCGATAGACTGAAATGTTTTTAACACTTTCAAGGCCATTGCGGGACAGTTTACTTGTGTGGCGAACCCATGTTTTTCATTGCAATATTTATTTCTTTTGTGAAGTATCTCTTCAAAGATATATATTTTTTATATTTGTAGGAAACCATGTTTATTGGCATTGTACTATAGATACCAGCACCACTTGTGTTCCATGTCCTCCATCAACTTACACTGATGAGCCCAATGGGTTAGATAAATGCTTTCCCTGCTCTGTTTGTGATGCAGGTGAATGTATTCTCCAGAAAATAAGACTTGAAATAAAAAAGCTCTAGCACTTTTATTTATATGAAAAGATGTTATATTTTCACAGGACAAGGGCTAAGAGTAAAGAGAAGCTGCACACGCTTTGCAGACACTGTCTGTGAGCCACTGGAGGGATTCTACTGCATTGAGCAAAATAAAGGCAGCTGTAGATTCGCTGTCAAACACTCTGAATGTGATCCTGGACAATATATCAGACAAGCAGGTGTGTGAATCTGTGTTTTTACTAAACAGGAGAACTTGAATAATAGCTATAAAGTGGAAGGACAACTAGCTATACTAAAAATATTGACTCACATGAGAACAATAACTGTACTTTTAATGCTAGATTTTTTTTAAGACAGTCATTATCTTAATATCCTTGCAGGAACAGCATTTACTGATACTGATTGTGGTAACTGTTCAGAAGGCACTTACTCTAATGGCTCTTTCACTACCTGTCAACCACATTCAAAGTGAGTAATTACCTGTAATTACCTAAACTGTTCTAATAAGTCCATACATTGTAACATCGCTCTCATTTACAGATGTGAGGCTGAGGGACTTACAGAAATAAAACCAGGAACAGTGTCATCTGATGCTGAATGTGGGAGTTCAGCTCCAATTGGTATCATTGCTGGAGCCACAACTGGTGTTGTTTTGCTGTCTGCTGGGATTTCATTAATTTATTTCAAATTAAAACATAAACAGTCAAATGAAATTGGTAAGACTAAAATTATAATTAAAAAATCAAATACAATTTTATCATGTTGTGCAATTGTTAATATTTTGTTTTATGTTTTAGATAATAATCACCAACTACCAGTACAGGAGTGTGGCTTTATGCAAAGTCAATGTGACAGTGAACCAGTGAGTGAATAACTGAGCTGTGTTCATGAAACAATATATTTAACAATACAAACAACATTTTAGTGGGTCATTTGATGATGAAAATCATTTTCTTTAATGAGATAGAGTTGAGTGTACTCTTTATTTTTATTTATATTTTTGCATTTATTCTTTGTTCAGAAACTTGATCCACCCAGTCACAGTGAGATAATAGGATAAAGGAGGATAAACTATAATTTCTAAATCCTAGAGGAGTTAATGAGACTAAAAAGTGTACATTTGCCTAACTCTGTGCTGTGCCTGAATGTGTGCAGCACAATCCATTCTGCACATCCTTCTGAATAAATGCAAAAATTACCCCTTTAAAACATGAGTACACAAAGCAAAGTACAGAGATTTGGTAAAAAAAAAAAACATTTCTAAATCATATATATTAATAATATTATAGTAATCTTTTGTGTTTTAATGAAATCTTCCTAACTTTTTTTTTTTTTCTTTTTTCAGACATCACCAGACTCAGTGACTCCTCTTATATCATTCAGTAAAAGCCCTGAGATCAATAGGCTGACTGTCCATGGTGTTTCCCCGCATTCGTCTCAAAACACTGGGCAGGCTCAGCATCTGCACGACCCCACATTGCTGTCTGGAAAAGGGATGGAGGGATGATTAATTAACTGAAAGTATATAGTAGCCGAAATGCCTTCTCAAAAGTATCATAAGAAAGATGCTTTTGGGAAACGCAGCCCAGAACAATGCCTATCAGAGGACAGAAAAACATAATGGGGCAGTTTCCCGGACAGAGATTAAGCCTATTAGACAGGGTTGGGAAGGTTACTTTTAGAATGTATTTCACTACAGATTACAAAATACATGCTTTAAAAAGTAATTTTTTAACGTATTTCGTTACATCACTCAAGTTTAGTAACATAATCTAAATACTTTGGAATACTTAACACAACTGACCATATTAACTTGATGTTCTGTTTTAAGTTTACAACCTGTAAATAAAAATGACCTTTACCCATCAGGATTTGGTTTTCCACTAAATTGTATTTTTAACATCAGTTACAAAATATATATCTGCAGTTTATTAGACATAACCTATGTGTTGGTAAAGAATTTCAATATCTTGATAAACAAATTAAGAAAATATTTGTTTCTTTTAACATAACATCCATATATAATTATTGATATATCATTCCTAAATTATATTTGTTAAGATGTGCATCATGAGGGAAAACGAAATATTAAATAACAACAATAAAATATTGTTAATAATATACGTTGTTTTATAGGTGTATAGAGTCAAATTGACACAGTGGTTTTAAATTTTTTTTTTATTAAGAAAGTTTGTAAATTTAGAATGTTTATAAAGAAAATGAAATGAAATGATCTAATCAATCTCGAGAGAAGGCCTATATTCAAAGCTGACTCACATACGGTTTCTCAACAGTTTTTTGCATCTCTCCACCACCATTATTCTCTTTTTGTGTTTCACAAGAATTTAATACATGTTTGGAAAGAAATATGATAATTTTGTCCCTAGTATAAACATGTTTATATACTAATATTTAACCTTAGTGCACTGATAGCTGCATTAATATTAACCATATAAAAAACAAACGGCAAAGGAAAAAAAAAAAAAAAAAAAACGTTTTCAATTATTAGCCTATTAGTGATGCACCTATTTTCATTTTTCATGGCCAATAGAAGCAAATTGTCAGATTCTGATACTGGTTGCAGATTTTTTTTAAAGCAAATTTATTTGTTCAAAAAATATGTGTAGCTCTTTGATATTAGAGGCAAACACTGCATTTTATCATAATCCCAACAAATATATTATGTACATGAGCATGATCAGTTGTTTTTCATTTAAATTATTGTATAATTTTAAGATTAACAGCAAAAACAGCATGATCTGACTTTAGCTTTGTGAAATTATGCTTCATAAGACACCTGCACAAAACAATCAGCAGACGGACTGAATGAAATGCAAATTCACTCTCTGACAGTAGGTGGCGCTTGTGGAACAGCAGTGATATAGCGTTTCCATGGTTACCACTATATACAAAGCAGCGCTGCGCTGGAGATAAGAGGAAAAGCGATCAAAACGTTTTTGAAGACAGTTCTCTTCAGAGATACATTCATATCAATTCCAATTCAATATTTATATTATTCTTCCTATATTTCACGAACAGTGAAACAGCATGGTGCAGAATTTTCTCTGCTGGCGCGTCTGTTCTCTTTGTGTCCATTTTCAGCCTGTGCCTGTGTTACGTCCTGTTGACAGGCTTAGTTAATATTTACTGAAATTTTGGGAAATTATTACAAAGCAGTTTGTTTGCAAGCCCGGAATAAAGATAGACGTAGTTAACTGTCTACTCCCCAGCCCTGGGCCTCATTTATAAAAGTTTGCATAGATTTCATCCTAAAAGTGTACCTACGCGCAAAAGCTAGATTCTGCGTAGCCTACACACACAAAAAAATCAGATTTATAAAACCAAGCGTACGCCAGAACCTACGCACAAATCCCTTTATAAATCTCAGTCAGTGGAAGATTGTGCTTACGTGCATCTCCTGTCTCCTCCCCGAAATCACCATATATGGAGCTTATGACGCCTAGTTTTGCTATGCATAACCTAATCTGCATATTATTTCCATACACATTCCCATCCACATGACACAATGGCTAACATTTGTGCCATACACATTACATTGCTAAAAATCATCCAATATTCTTGTTAGGCTATGTTTTAGAATAAATATATCAAAATATGCAAAAAACAAAATTGTATAAAATACTTAAGATGAAGGTTTTAGAATAGAGTTGATTCATTCATTTCCACTGGCCAAATAGTATTTAGGCTATTTTTAGTGGAAACAGATAGGCCTACTTATATATTGCAGTGCACAAACAATTGTCTGTCTCTGCGCGTCACGTATTTTAAAAAGGAAACGTGCAAATCTTACAGTTTTCCTCAAATTAAATCCTTCAGATACAGTGGTGATTGTTTGAAGATCATACGCCATTAACACCACCGTGCAGCTGTGGTACAGTAAGCTCCCAGCCAGCACAGCTAGGTGGGGCCCAGATGAAATGAACACTGCTCAGTGTACACACTACAGGCTGTTAAATGTAACACAGAAACATGCTGGAGTTAATGAGATAATAAGGTGATAATGAGCAGAATCACTGAAGGACAGAGGAACAACAAGAACTACAACTTCAGCCACAGCCTTCAATGAAATCAAGTGATTTTGCCTTTCTTGCCATAACAAGCAGCCAGAGTAACACTAAAACAGTCAAAAGTAAAACTGCCTAACTGAAGTAAGCACTGACCTCGATCATGGTGACATCAAACCAAACTTATTTTCAACAAATCATCAACATCTAAACCTCTGGTAATTCTCATTTAACATTTAACAGCCTGTAATGTGCACACTGAGCAGTGTTCATTTCATCTGGGCTAACCCATGTGGGGCTTCCATGGAAACTGTGAATAAAACTGTCTGGGCCCCAGTTAGACACCTCAGGTGACACCCATCTGGGCCCCACCAGCTGTGATGGCTGGGCTATTAACATTGAACCTATTCAAAGTGGACCACGGACTGTTAGACTACTGAATCCAGCAGTGTCTTCCATAATATCGAAGTTAAATGTGCATCACTGATAGTCGTTCTTGAAAAAAATATTTTGTCATAACATCTGCAGTTTAGTTTCAAGAGGAACTATTGTGCGCCCATCACTCCTCGCTGTCATTAAAACAGCGTGTCACAAATTGATCGAAAGTAGCACATGTAGCCTACTATCTAAATTCATATCACTTTTGTTTAACTTCTCCGTAATGTCATTTCGGTGCTCATCACCATTAGTGAAAGTGTAATAGCCTATTAATGTAAATGTGTATATCAAAATGAAAACGTGAGTTTCCACAAGAGTTTAAATCACTTTTTTATTATTATTATTTAAACTGTTTCTGTAAACATGCACTCTATTTATGATTATGACTCATAATGAGGATTTAAAGTGGTTTTCCTTCATCTGCAGTCAGTCCCTCAGCTCACCATTGGTTTTGCCAAACTGCTCTGTCTCCAAAATGTTTGTACGCATGGGTCAGAGTTTGCGTGGAAGTGCGCAAATTTTCACGTCAAGTTTGTTTTTATAAATCACAACTTACGCGTCAGAAGTGGCGTAGCTATGCGCACTTTCAGGGCCTGTTTTGTGCGTATGCAAAGTTTTATAAATGAGGCCCCTGGTCTTAGAATAAAATGGCCCTTTAAACCAGATTAATAGAAATCTGCTTTCGCTGTCATGGTTTAAATAGTCCTAGACTTAGTCTAGTCCAGAGTTTAATAAACTGATTTCCTGGAGGAAGACTAGAGCTACTCCAGGACTAAATTGAGGCTTAAATTAAACCTACCAGGAGGCAGGTTTAACTTCAGATTAACATTATTTTTCAAAGTAGACACATGTAGGCTACTTCATGGATATATTGATATACACTGTGTGTGTGTGTGTGTGTGTGTGTGTGTGTGAGAATTATATATATATATATATACACATTTATTATTTTTTATTTTTTTGATGCTGTTCACTTTATTTAAACAATTTATTTTGATTTAACAATTGTTTCTGATTCAGATGTGATTGCTTCATGTTAAATTGACTTGAAATGGTTACTAGAACTCACTTGATGTTTTCATTTTGAAATAACATGTTTCAATTATGTAACCCAATCAAACAAGACTTTCACTTCCCATCATGCTTTGCACCGGGTTGAATTGGGAGAGTAAATGTTGAAAAAGTGATTTTATGCATTTTTTTTTTTTTTTTGAAAGATGAGAATATGGAGAGACTTATTACTGTTTAATGTTCTATTATGTAAACGTTTTTGTTATGTTAGTGTTTTTTGAAGATTAACGTTGTGGTGAAGTGTAGAGCTTGTGCTTGGGTTGAGGACCTGCTAACATTTGCCTTTTATATATAAAGAAGCAACTAGTATGATAGTGGCTCAAAGGAGTATAATTTCTAGACTTCCAACACCAAACATCACACACATGTGTAAATAGTTATGTTTGTTGCTATGTACAGGACAAAACAAAAGCATTGATAATCATAGGGTATTATATATATATATATATATATTATATTATATTGATATATTATATATTATATATATATATATATATATATATATATATATATATATATATATATATATATAATTATACACACACACACACACATACATACTCTAAAAAATGCTGGGTTAAAAACAACCCAATGGACAAACCCAGCAATTGGGTTGTTTTAACCCAGCGGTAGGGTTAAATGTTTGCCCAACCTGCTGGGTAGTTTTATTTAACTCAATTTAACTCAAAATATTGTTTAAAAATTACTGTATTGCTTAATTAAAATTAACCCAAAGTAGTAATAAATGAACATTTATTAATGTTCAATGAATAATTATTAAACATTTATTAAATTGCTTATTAATAAATTTATATTAATAAACTATTAAACTATTAAGTTTATATTAATAAAATATTAAAGCTTATTAATAAACATTTACCTATTGTCTATTATTGTTGTCTCTAATTGCATCTGGTTTTTAATTTCCCAACTATTTTGGGTTCATTTTAAGCTGGCCATTTAGCAATTTTTAAATAATAGTTGGTTTAAATAAAACTACCCAGCAGGTGGGGCAAACATTTAACCCAACCGCTGGGTTAAAACAACCCAATCGCTGGGTTTGTCCATTTTCAAATAGAATTCATTCCATTGTTGCCATTGTTTTCCTTGGATTTGCTTCTCAGTTCCATGCAATTTTAAGCTTTTCTTGGTTCATTCCATGTTTTCTATAGAAAACCTATAGAAAAAAACCTATTGTTTGCCTATAGGCAACTTCTCTCATGCCAATTCAGATTAGCACAGTTGGTTTTAAATTAATCTAATTTATTTTAATTCAGGACTTTATAGTCCAGGTTTGAGTAATCTGTACTTAATCTGTGTTTCAGAAAGCCATTTTGTAAGCCACGATTAACTATTCTAGATTAAAGCCTATCCTGGCTTAATTTAAACCCTATCTGGGAAACTGCCCCATTATGTTTGTTATTTCACAACAAATAAACTGAACTTGTAGCCTACATAGTTTGTGCAATTAAATTTATTTAAATTGAACATTAAATGTTCATATTGATTATGTTCTATTCTGTTATTAATGTTAATATAAATTATTCACTCTCAGAATAAAAAGATTGCATTTATAGGTAACAGCCTGTCACTGGCAGTCCCTTATGAAAATAAACCATTGTTTTACTACAGTAACCATAGTTCAACTATAATATTTGTAGATTTCCATGGTTACCATTACAGTAAAAATTTTAATCATGTGAAAACAAAAATATTATCCAATAAATTGCAATTAAGGCACAAATGCCTTTCAAATTACTCAATTTATTAAATTAGTAAATTACTAAAGTCCCCAATGTTTAGTAATTTACTAATTTAATAAATGTAATTAAAAGTTCAGTTTAGAGGTATCGGTAACAATAGTGGCGATACTGGCCTTGAAAATATTGGTATCATATTGAAAACAAAGTGGTATCGCCCATCCTAGCTTGACTTGAGAAAAAAAGAAGACAGAAACAGCAATATTGAGAGGGGTGGCCTAGCTGTGCCACTGAATAGAATGCAAAAACCTGTAAAGAACTACTACTGTGTGTTTGATATTTCATGTTTGCAAGATGGTGACAGGCTGAAAGCTGTTATTTTCTGTGTTTACAATAATCGACTATTACTGATGTTATTTATTGCTATTACTTTTTGGCTATAAATATTAAGCATTTTTTATTTTATATTATGTCTGAGTAGCTATAATCATATTTCATGCATATTTTTTGGAAAAAGATATTTAGGCTAACAAGTCATTTGTTTTACATTTACACAATGTTGATCACTTCAGATGTGGTGCAGTGCACTTGAAATAGAATTTTTTTAACCAGATTAATAAAGAATGTTATTGAATCATATTGTAGGCTAGTTATGTTTTTAAATTGACTATAGGCTATTAAATATTTAAAAACATTATAAAATTTGACAACATATTGAATTTTACTCAAATGAAAATTAGGCTTATTGTCTTTGCAATGGCATGAACTGTATAAATTTAACAAGGAACTATTCTGGTCTATTTGAACTGGGAACATTTGTAGTTTTAACACGTAGTCTATAGTACTGCAAGTTTACATTGGCTATCAAACATTTACAGTATGTGACCAACTTTAACAATTCAGTCAGACAGTTTTATAGAAGATAATGGGGCATTAATAGAGCATTAGCTTATGGTATTAGTATTTTTTATTTAAACTCTTCACAGAATTCAACCGATTAGCTGATTAGCCTATAAGTGTAAAAATAAAGAAGTGTTTGGTAGAGCGTTCTGCCACAGCATATTTCAGGACCTGAGACAGTGTTTATATAAACAGCACCAGTAAATGGATGGAAATGCCAAAGTATTGGCAACTAATCCTTAATGTAAATGTAATGTGAAGTTGGGAAAAAAAAAGAAAAAAAAAAAATGAGGAAGCGTTTCCTTCATTTTCCAAATTGACTTAAACCTCCTTTGCTCTTTATATGGATATGTTATCATACAGATAATAGTTTGGAAAGTGGATTCGTGATGTAGCCTACTTACTCGTTATGTACATTTTGAACACAAAAAAGTGGCATGCACCCAAAATGGCGGTTTAAAAAAAACAACAAGGACAAAGGTGGTGGCATTTTTACGAGTTGTACGACATGAGAAAGACGTTTGTGAGGTATCTAATTTGTTATTGTACTTCGGTAAAACGAATATCAAGTGCTCCGGATGTGTTGCGATTAGAAATGTTAAAATATAACAACGCCATTAAAATTATGACTGATACAAATAGTGGCGAAGAGATAAATGTCTTGATTGCTAATGGCGTATTCTTTTTCCTCAGTTCACTGTAGCTACACTTCTCGGATTTGGAAAAGCTTGTGGCCTGAGTGAATATAAATCAACTGTTGGAGTGTTGCCCAATGTGCAATAACGGTAGGCTTCTAATCATTAAGCATTTTAAATAATACGTGATACTAAAATTATATTTTTAATATTATAACATTAGCCTACATGTTTACACATTTTTTCCAACGAATACAGCGGATATGAGTGGCGCTTTGTGAAGCATCTCAAACCAGTCATGGGAGCAGAATGTTTATTTCATGTTGGTTAAATAAAAGCGAACTAAAACAAAAGTCACGGGAGCTTTTCAAAGCTTCGAATCAGTTGAACCAATTGATTCGCAAAATGATTCACTGAACCCGAAGGGTTCGAATCGCCACACGCTGGTGACCCCTGCTGGTCAGAACATTGCAACAAAAACTCAGGCCAAAAATTCATAAAAACATATTTTACAAACCCGTTGGAAATGTTTTATTGAGAGTAAAATCTATCAAATACAATGAACTAATCATCTAATAATAAGAAAAATATCAAGTGTTTGTATAATGCGTGTTCTTTTATCATTTTTCAGGGCTTGTTTTGTTTGATCCATGGATGGATGACTCTGCTAAATAAGAGACTGTTAACTACTATTATTAATTTTAATTAAAGTAATTTCTAATTAAAACATCTACAAATGTATAAAACTAATCAGAGATCAGGTAAAACCCATAGACAATTGCTCAGTGGTTTGTTGCTGGGAGTAATCTTAGAGAATCCGCATGATTCATGGATTTTTAAAATAATTTTTTCATTGTACTTTCAAAATTGCAGAATTCAACAGTAAGTTCTTGATACTTTTCATACCTTTTAACATTTTGTAAGTATAAACTGAAACAATAATTTAAATAAAAATTAACTTAAAATTAAAGGGCACAAACTTATGTTAAATTCGTTTAACAGAGATACAGTTCTTTGGGCTTTTTGATTTATTTATTTATTCATTTTTTAACATTACAGATTCTAAATAAACTTTAAAGGCTGTTTGAAAATGATCAAAATTGGGTTTTGGAGTTATTTTGGAGTCGTTTAGTTTGATGAATGTAAAATGTTATATATATTTTTTCTTTTGGAAAAATGCCATTCTTTTGAATGAAGTAAAACATGACAAATTTAAAACTAGGTTGCAGTTTATTTAAACATGTAGAAATTGAGACTTCTCATGCCAAAATAAAGTTGAACAGGGACATTCAAAAAATAAATTCACAATGGACTCTCAATTGCTATTTTTGTGGTACTCTACATCAAGATGAAAATGCTCGAATGTGTCTTTCACAGGATATTCTAAGAGCAATTTTAAGTCAAGTCAAGTCAAGTCAAATTTATTTATATAGCGCTTTTACAATTGGTAATTGTTTCAAAGCAGCTTTACATATTAGAAGCACAGAAAAAAAAAGGGAAGTGGTTAAAACCGTACAAACAAGCGTGGTAATATGTAACATATACAAGATGGTGCTACATTAAGCCAATGTCGGCTGACTTCCAGGGGTGGAAAAAACCCCCTAGGAGAAAAACCCAGCGTGCTAGCACTGGGAAAAAAGTCCTAGGAGGGAAAAAAACCCTTGGAAGATATATATATGTAAATGTATATGGAGATCAAAATCTGAATTGTACATTTTTATTATAGAGTTTAAAAATCGATTATATATATTATATATAAATATATGTAAGCGGATACGGGGATCCTGGGCTACGTTGTAGTCAGGTCCAGACGCAGGTTCTCCATCTGACCTGGATACGGCCTGGATCCAGCACCCGGCAAACCTCAGGATAAGCAGAGAGACAGATATTAGCGTAGATGCCATTCTTGTTCTGATGTACAGGTATATCTAGTGTTATAGGAAATGTTCTCGGTTCCGGCCGACCTAATTATTGCAGCGTAACAATCCTTTAACGGATTTGAAAAATGTTAATGTATTGATAATGTGTTATGTGTATGCAAGAGCAAAGAGATGTGTTTTTAGTCTAGATTTAAACTGACAGAGTGTGTCTGCTTCCCGAACAATGCTAGGAAGATTGTTCCAGAGTTTAGGTGCTAAATAGGAAAATGATCATTTAAATGATACATTTTGGTTTTAACACAATAAGAACTTACCAAAATGTGCCCACTCAAATGAGGAAAACATAAATTAATCCAAACAAATTTACATAAAGGAGAACAGAGATATTAACAAAAAGATCTAATCAATTGGTTACTGCATTTATGATTAATTCTCCAAAAATAAGACTTGAAATAAAAAAGCTCTAGCACTTTTATTTATATGAAAAGATGTTCTTTTTTTACAGGACAAGGGCTAAGAGTAAAGAGAAGCTGCACACGCTTTGCAGACACTGGAGGGATTCTACTGCCCTGAGCAAAATAAAGGCAGCTGTAGATTCGCTGTCAAACACTCTGAATGTGATCCTGGACAATATATCAGACAAGCAGGTGTGTGAATCTGTGTTTTTACTAAACAGGGGAACTTGAATAATAGCTATAAAACAGAAGGACAACTAGCTTAGCTTTACTAAAAATGTTGACTCAGACATGAGAACAATAACTGTACTTTTAATGCTAGATTTTTTTTTAAGACATTAGGTGCGTCCCAATTCGCGTACTTATCTATGATGTTTTTAAGTATAAATAGTGTGAGTAGTGCGTTCACACTGAAAATTCAAAAAAGAAAAAGTACACTTTAAATACCCGGATGATGCACTAAATTAACGGTAAAAACGAAGTGTGGAATGTTGGACACTTCATGCACTCGACTGTCGCAGCTTTAATTACATAGTGGAGGGGGAGAGGGTATCAAACTCCGATGTTAAATGACAAAATACCCTTATACAATTTACGCACTACATGGATGAGTACATAGTGCACAAGTACATAGTGTATAAGTGCATAGTGTATAGTGTGTCATTTGAGACGCAACTATTATCTTAATATCCTTACAGGAACAGCATTTACTGATACTGATTGTGGTAACTGTGCAGAAGGCACTTACTCTAATGGCTCTTTCACTACCTGTCAACCACATTCAAAGTGAGTAATTACCTGTAATTACCTAAACTGTTCTAATAAGTCCATACATTGTAACATCGCTCTCATTTACAGATGTGAGGCTGAGGGACTTACAGAAATAAAACCAGGAACAGTGTCATCTGATGCTGAATGTGGGAGTTCAGCTCCAATTGGTATCATTGCTGGAGCCACAACTGGTGTTGTTTTGCTGTCTGCTGGGATTTCATTAATTTATTTCAAATTAAAACATAAACAGTCAAATGAAATTGGTAAGACTAAAATTATAATTAAAAAATAAAATACAATTTTAACATGTTGTGCAAGTGTTAATATTTTGTTTTATGTTTTAGATAATAATCACCAACTACCAGTACAGGAGTGTGGCTTTATGCAAAGTCAATGTGACAGTGAACCAGTGAGTGAATAACTGAGCTGTGTTCATGAAACAATATATTTAACAATACAAACAACATTTTAGTGGGTCATTTGATGATGAAAATCATTTTCTTTAATGAGATAGAGTTGAGTGTACTCTTTATTTTTATTTATATTTTTGCATTTATTCTTTGTTCAGAAACTTTATCCACCCAGTCACAGTGAGATAATAGGATAAAGGAGCATAAACTATTTCTAAATCCTAGAGGAGCTAATGAGACTAAAAAGTGTACATTTGAATAACTCTGTGCTGTGCCTGAATGCGTGCAGCACAATCCATTCTGCATATCCATCTGAATAAATGCAAAAATTACCCCTTTTAAAACTTGAGTACATAAAGCACAGAGATTTGGTAAAACCATTCCTAAATCATAGCCTGTATTAACAATATTATGGTAATCTTGTGTTTTAATGAATTTATTATTTATTTTTATTTTTTAACAGACATCACCAGACTTCACTAGATTTCAGGACCCGAGCTGAGACAGTGTTTATATAATCAGCACCACTGAAGCTTTATTTTCCAGAAATAATTTATAATATATTAGCAAATGTTGCTTAGTCTAAAACCTCCATATTGTTGCATTATTTTGCTATCCAAGTTTTTCAAACGCATTGATGTTTTTCAAAACTCTGAATCAACCGAATCCACATGACTGAGACACCATTTGGTTAATGTGTTCAACAGTAGTGCAGTGAAATCAAAAGACCAGTGGAAAAAAGTGTTACACAGGCCATTTTTGTGTTGACATAGCCTACATGGCATGCCCTTTTACAGATAACATAAGGAAGAGACTAAGCATCAGTGGAGCACATATGATTAATTAGGCTTTTCTTTTCACAGAATTAAGTTTTCCTCTTTTTTTTTCAAGAAACAGAAAAGCATGCTGACATCATGGTTGAAGAAATGTAGCCTACATGTTGCTTTTATTAATATTGCTTTAAATAAATAAGTGATAATATAATTTTCATGAACAAATTATCACGAAGAAATAAGTGAACAGCGTGTAAATCTGCAATGCAATGTTCTCTGGACAGTGACCGAGGAGGGACCGATTCCAACAGCCGGAGCTACTTTTTATGATGGCTGCCGAGTCACGCAGGTATTGGCTAACGTTACTCCGCAGAGGTTGGTGTCCCGATATAGTCCGAATATAAACGCTTATTATAAGCCGTAGTGGCTCATGATAAGACAAAAATAGGGTCTGGAAAGTGGATTCGTGATGTAGCCAACTCACGCGTTATGTACATTTTGAACACAAAAACGTTTTGCATTGTTAATGTGGGCGCGGTATGCAAGCCTGCAGATAAAGCACCCAAAATGGCGGTCTAAAAACAACAAGGACAAAGATGGTGGCATTTTTACGAGTTGTACGAGATGAGAAAAGATGAGATGTTTGTTAGATTTGTTATTCTACTTTTCGGTAAGACGAATAGCAAGTGCTCCGGATATGTGTTGCGATTAAAAATGGAGCAACAACGCCATTACAATTATGACTGATAAAAATAATGGCGAAGAGATGTATGTCGTGGTTGCTAATGGCGTAACGTATTCTTTTTCCTCAGTTCACTGTACACTTCTCGGATTTGGAAAAGCTTGTGGCCTGAGTGAATATAAATCAGCTGCTGGAGAGTGTTGCCCAATGTGCAGTATCGGTAGGCTTACTAATAATTTAGCATTTTAAATACGTGATACTAACATTATATGTTCACACATTTTTTCCCAACGAATACAGCGGATATGAGTGGCGCTCTGTGAAGTATCAAACCTACGGAGCCCCTAAAGGCACATGGTGGTAGGAAAAAAAAATGGGAAGAGAGGAAATGTTAAGAAAAATTGATATGGGAGGATTTTTTCCCCCAAAATCTTTTGCGTTCCCTCGCAAAGATATAATCGTTCCCTTACTGTGACAAACACTTCCTCTTTAATGTCCTGCTATGGAGTCAAATTAATGCCTTAAAGTTTTGCACAAAAATAAAGTTTTGTAAAACACAAAAAAGAATTGAGCTATAAAAAAATGTTTTGCAAACAAAAATAAAGAATTGCAAAGGAAAATAAAATATTGAGCGGAAAAAAAATAAGTTTTGCAAACAAAAATAATAAATTGCAAAATAAAATAAAGTAGTGCAAAAATAAAAATATAATCAATTACAAAAATCAATGACAGCTGTAATCCTATTTTATCTTTGCCACATATTTTTCATGCTCAAACCTACTAAATCATTTGTAACGCTCATTTTATTCTGCGTTTCAGTCAAGCGTGCGCTCACGATACCGGTTTTCTTTTGCGCTGCACTGTTCTGTGCGGATCTCTTTATGGCACTGGTTTGACGTGGGGGTGGAGTCAAGAAACGGGGGCACGCCCCCGCGAAACACGTCATCGGCAGGAGACGCAGATCGCAACAGAACAGGGCAGCGTTTCCCAAAAGCATCATAAGCTTTTGGAAACCAATGGAGCTACGATCAACTTAGGCTTACGATGCTTTTGGGAAACGCTACCCAGATCAGATCAAGCATAGAGACAGAGCGCATTTATTATAATCTGAAAACCACGCCCACCGGGGGACAAACAATCCAACCGTCTCCATTGACTTTGTATTGCGTGAGACTGCCTTCTTGTCTTTTCTGACTCATTACAATAAACAGAACAATGCCTAAAAGCTGCTGTGTGACAAGGTGTACTGCTAACAAGCTAAAAAAAAAACAGAAATACGTTTTTATAAACAGTCGACCCCAAAAGACGAATGTTTAAGGACACAAAAGTGGATACAGGCAGTGAGACAGAGCGCAACGGGTCATATTACTATAAGAAATGCATTGGAGGGGGTCGTAATCGGTGACAACATATGCTAAACAAACCAACAAAAACAAAACATGCATTATTTTTCACCATGTCAAAGAATTATTTCACCTGTCGCCGATTACGTTCCCTTCCAATGTATTTCGCGGGGGCGTGCCCCCGTTTCTTGACTCCACCCCCACGTCAAACCAGTGCCATAAAGAGATCCGCACAGAACAGTGCAGCGCAAAAGAAAACCGGTATCGTGAGCGCACGCTTGACTGAAACGCAGAATAAAATGAGCGTTACAAATGATTTTGTAGGTTTGAGCATGAAAAATATGTGGCAAAGATAAAATAGGATTACAGCTGTCATTGATTTTTGTAATTGATTATATATATATTTTTTGCACTACTTTATTTTATTTTGCAATTTATTATTTTTGTTTGCAAAACTTATTTTTTTCCCGCTCAATATTTTATTTTCCTTTGCAATTCTTTATTTTTGTTTGCAAAACATTTTTTTATAGCTCAATTCTTTTTTGTGTTTTGCAAAACTTTATTTTTGTGCAAAACTTTAAGGCATTAATTTGACTCCATATCCTGCTGGCTGGCAGTAGTGTTTCAGTTAGTAACATACGTTAATAATGCGCAGCTCGAGTTTGAACTTGTTGGACTCAAATAGAAATGCAGTCAGTGCTTATGTCAAGCAGTTCAGTAAAGTTGGCAATATATTCACAGATTCGAGCTTCCCAGAGTAATAACTTGTGAGCTACTTCCAATTATAGTAACCTAGACAACGAGCAACCCAATTTTCTATGAGCAGGAGGCGGAGAGAAGTCTGAAGGGGCCGTCTGAAAAGTGAAAACCCAAAACCCTTTTGCTCATTTTAAATTATGTAAAATACTCAACTTCATTGTAACACACTATGTCACCAAATTCAGTTCATACATCACTGCCCTCCTGCTGATTATAGGTATTACAACACTTAGTTTGGCAAGTCGTACATAAAGGCCTTCTTTACACAAGTGATGTTGGTACACAGCTTACATACAACAGCTTTTGCATGATAATTGCTTACTGGATTTGATGGCCTGCACATAGAGACCAATTTATTATAAAGCACATTTGAGGAAAATTGGGTTGTTGCTCGTTATCTAGGTTACTATAATTGGAAGTAGCTCACAAGTTATTAATCCGGGAAGCTCGAAACTGTGAATATATTGCCAACTTTACTGAACTGCTTGACATAAGCACTGACTGCATCAAAAAATCCTCCCATCCCAATTTTTTTTCCCACCACCATGTCCCTTTAGGGGCTCCTTACAAACCAGTCATGGGAGCAGAATGTTTCTTTCACTGCGTTCCATTTGGAAGGGCTCATCCCTATGCCCTAATCCCTTCAAAGGGTTTACCCTCCGGAGTGAGAGCTTTGAAGGGATGAAGGGTGTAGGGGTAAAAAAAACAACTTTTGGAACGCACTTCTGCGTCATCTCAACGAGACAATCAAGGAGGAGCAGATTGTGCAAGCTGCGCCCTTTGTTTAACGTTAGTTTATTTATTTAGGTTTATCGCACCATATTGTATGTGTCTGTATTTTAAACATTTGAATGGACTGATAAAGGGAGCTGTAAAGTATTTTTGTTTAAGTACAATGTCATTTTGACCATAATAATGTGCCAAATCTAACTCGTATATTACAGTAGTATAGAAAAATATTATATATACATTTGTAGGTAAAATCGAAGTCCGAGCCTCCTATACCCATTCTGTGATGACAAACAACTTCCCTGTGCAAAGGCTCATGGGGCCCCGAAGTGTCCATCAGTTGTACCCTTCAAAATCCTTCATTCTGAAGGGCCCTTTGAATTGGCCAGTTTTGAGCACTTTGGTTTGGAATGATCCTGCAATATGGCGGCCACAAAACAAGCCCTGAAAATTGATAAAAGAACATATTATTATACAAACACTTGATTTTTTTTTTTTTAGATTTTACTTTCAATAAAACATTTGCAATGGGTTTGTAAATGGCCTGAGTTTTTGTTGCATTTGCAATGTTCTGACCAGCAGGGGTCACCAGCGTGTGGCGATTCGAACCCTTCGAGTTCAGTGAATCTTTTTGTGAATCAATTGGTTCAGTTGATTCGAAGCTTTGAAAAGCTTCTCCCATGACTATTTTTTTTTTTACTTCGCTTTTTTATACCAACATGCAGGGCTGGAAATGGCTGAGATTCACTGGGGGGACTCTATACAGGAAGGATTTTTTTTCATATGCATTTAAATATAAAATATTATATAATTATATAACATTAAACAGACATATTTTATGTTTCCTCCAAACACTTAATTATCAATCAGACACATGAAAGGTCAATGAACAATATTTATGAATTGTGTGTGGCACAAACATGTTCATTCAACAGAATTTTTGCTTGGAGAAAATTACCAGTTTGATTTTGGCCAAATTAAAGATACTTTTTTTTTTTTTTTTTTTTTTTTTTTTATAGGAATTTGCATGTGGTGCATTAAAATGTTGAAATGTGATGTTTATCATTTTATAAAAACTTTTTGTTTTGAGGATGTTACCACAGACATGGAGGGGTTTTTTTGTTTTATAGTTTAATACATGTTTTTGAACAATTCTTTGTAATGAATGATTCAATGACAAATACATTTTTAACAATCATTTGTCACCACCTACTGGTGTAATGATGTAATTGACAATCTTTAATAGAAGTATCAATTTTGTTTGTTGCTTTATTTTTGCAAAATGGTCCACACATGCAAAGTTGGTTGATTACACAACTTCAATAAAGTAACAGCCTATAGTTAACAATTACTGGTTTACAAAGTGCCATGGAAAGTCAAACTATTTTTACTTAAAATGTTCATATATTGAACATGTTACTTCTTGGAATACAGCCAGGTTTTTCCTAATGGGCATATCTGTCATTTTCACACATGAGGAAAACTAATGTTTAGTCAATAATTCAAGAATATCCATACCTTAAAGCTCTTGATTCTAGATTGTATTTGGCCTTAAACAGTAGTTATTGTAATTGTTTAACCATAGCATTTGTTACAATAAGGATATAATTAAAGCTAGACCATTGATGGCTCCTCGTTGCATGCTTAGGTCAATGTTATCTTTTTTTCTCTCTTTTTTTAAAATCACACCTTTTTACATTTTGCAAGTATAAATTGAAACAATAATTTAAATAAAAAAAGTTGGGTTTTGGAGTTACTTCATTTAGTTTTAATGTAAAACTTTATTTATACATTTTTATTTTGGAAAAGTCATTCTTTTGAACGAGGTAAAACAGATGACAAATTTAAGACTAGGTTGCAGTTTATTAACAGATTTTTGGCTGTCCCAGACGAAAGATTGCCATCGTGAAACAATCGTGGCAATTTCTGTGATCGTGGCTCTTAATCGATGGTCCTATGTCATGAGAGAGGTTCAAAGACTGCCGTTTTCCCGGTCTTGCGACCAAAGATAGCCTACGATCATTTTCTGACAGTGTCAGAAATTCAGCATGATCAACGCACAGTGTGTTGCTGCTACGACCTACGTCTACTGACCAGCCAATGAAAACGCGACATGAAATCAACGAGACATGGCGCTAAAACGTAATACTGCTTACCTCAAGCTCTTTTTCCTTCTTTTGCCGCTCCCCTTTTTTCCCCAGTGCACATAAAAACTACAACTGCCAAAGTGTGATTCAACATAGGGTTTTGTTTACCACTAGCGCATGCTAATAACGTTTTATTCTTCTGTAAAAACATGCATCGTAGCCTACGAGTCAACAGTCAGTCTACATCAGGGATGGACAACTCCGGTCCTGGAGGGCCAGTGTCCTGCAGAGTTTATCTCTATTCCTGATAAAAACTCACTTGCCTATAACTTTCTACTAATCCTAAAGACCTTGATTAGCTGGTTCAGGTGTGTTTGATTAGGGTTGGAGCTAAACTTTGCTGGACACTGGCCCTCCAGGACCGGAGTTGTCCATCCCTGGTCTACATGCATGTCGTACCGTAAGTTTAGTAGATCCATGTCGCACAGTGTGATAAAGTAATGATCTACTAGGATTACTAAAATCGTGCAGTGTATCTTGGGCTTTAGACCCTCTTCATAACCATAAGGATACCTATCTATGTCAGGGGTGTTTAACCCTGTTCCTGGAGATCTACCTTAGTTTAGCTCCAACCCTGATAAAACACACCTGGATCAGCTAATTAAGATCTCAAGGAGCACTTGATAATTACGGACAGGTGTGTTGAGCAGGGCTGTAGCTGAACTCTGCAGGAAGGTAGATCTCCAGGGTCTCCATAGATCATGGTCGAGCACCCCTGATCTATGTTTTTTGTTTGTCTATGTCCTGCAGGTTTCATGAAATTCTGTGACTTCAGCAATAATTTACATTTACCTCCAACCACATCATCTTATAAGAATGCTCACAGAACTCGTTCCTCTGTGAGTGTTGACTGTAAAGCATGTTATTTATAGGGCTCCAGCTAAAGCCTAGAGTGTTTTAAAAAAATATCTAATAATTTAGACAGTTTGTTACACCTGTTAAATTCTGTGTCTGGTTTGTTGTCTCAAACTCCCTGATGTTAAGAACTGAACAACTGTTACTTTGTGTTGTTTGTAGGATCAGTAGTTCACAAAGACTGTACTGGGGATTTGAGCACCTCATGCCAACCTTGTGCTCCAGGAACATTCATAAGTGAACCTAATGGTCTTCATTCGTGCTTCCCATGCAAAAATTGTGATGAAAGTATGTTTTTAAATGTATTTTTATTAACTTAAACATTTGGGGGTGGGGGTTTGTATTGCGTTTATGAAAGTTCTGCTAATTGTGCCCTTTTAGGTCAAGGCCTTTACATTCAGAGTAAATGCACTACAGTAAGAGACACCATCTGTGATGTGCTTGATGGTTATTACTGCAGCGATTATTCCAATTCACAGTGCAGTCGTGCTGTAAAACACAGTGTTTGTAAACCAGGACAAGAAACAAAAACACCAGGTATCGTTCAAAATTATTTTTTTATTATCACGATTCAATGATTAAAGAAGTAGTTCAGACAAAATTATGGTTAATTTCTGAAAACAATCTTTGTATCTGCTTACAGGAACAAAGACGTCAGATGCAGTCTGTGTGGACTGCATTTCTGGGTATTTTTCTCCATCAGGTCTGAACTGCACCAAGTGGACAGAGTAGGTGAAATATTATTTGTACTCCCTTGTACAAATCTATTATTTATTTTTTTATCTATTATTAATTTTAATTATTTTATGTCAGTTGTACAGCTAGGAATGGAATAAAAACAGAAAATGGCAGCTTTGTAAAAGATGTCACATGCACACCGAAAAGACAAAGATATGGTCTCATATGTGCAGTGGTTTTAACAGTTTTCTTCATAATTCTACTCTTGATCAGAGCACAAGTGAGTATATGCAGAGTTAATTTGAATAAATTTTTTTGCAAAGTACAGAATTGTTTGATTTGTGATGGATTTTTGCTGAAACCTGTATAGAAAACAATTAATTATAATGAATTAATGTGTTCTCTTTGTCAGTTTAACAAACCTGATTTAAAAAGTTTGCATTTTCTTCACTTTTTTTCAGGGTTGTAAACTTAAAGCAAGTTCTTTAATTCTTTAAATGTAAAATAATTCAACTATGTTAATTCTTTAAGAATAATCTTGCTCTGAACTGAGTTCATGAAACAGTCTGATATGCGTGGATGACTGATATTGGTTGGTGTTGCACTCAACAGTATCCTCCTGAAGAAACATTCTCTGCAAATACAATGATTGCACAACCCACCGTAAGAAGTGATAATTTTCTTCATTCTAGTCATGCAGGTAAAACACTTATAATAAACCTAATTTATGTGCATATTGTTCGATTACAGGGAGAACTTGAAGAACCATAGTTGTTTACAAACAAATCTGTCACCCCACCCCACTTCTCCGTGTGCTGTGACCTTGACGTGGTGGAGAAGCTTAAGTACCTCTACAAACTTATCCCAGTCCAAGCTTTTATTTCAAAAGCAGATTCAACCACACAAGGGAAATACCAGGAGGTCAGACAAACAACAGCAAGCAGCAAGCTAGTAGTGGCTCTGAAGTAAACATGCATGAACGTCAATGGAGTAGTGCAGGGATGACGTCAGGACTTGGAAGACTATGGCCTTTTATAATGGGTGTTTTTCAATTTCTGAATAGAATAAAGCCTGGGATAAACATAACTTGACTATTCTGAAGTTTTGTTCTACAACGTATATGGCACACACTTCAAACTGTCTAGTTAATTATTAGGAACATAGGTTTTCAAAAAATAAACAACTGCTTTAAAATTCAGGTTTTTGATATGGGTAATTTAAGTTGAATGAATTTATCAAGTTGTTTTCTACAGGCATTATTTTAATCATAAATTGAAAACCCCAATATAAAACCCCATAAGATTTTTTCCCAAAGAACATCCTGGGATTTTTTTTTTTTTTTTTTTTATGACCACAAAGAGTCAGGACCTCTTGTTTAACTTGTCATTTGAAGGACGGTCCCTATCATTTATACTGGGGCGTTACGACCCACACAGACCATAAGGTGAGCACCCCCTGCTGGCTTCACTAACGCCTCTTCCAGATGCCAGGTACTGATCGGGCTCAACCCTGCTTAGCTTTAGTGAGCGACCAAGACAGAGCCGCAGAGTGATAGCTGCTGGCAAATGGACAGATGTATATTTTAATAATCAACAATAATTGTTTTATATTACATTGTTGTTGTTATTAAATGTTGTTAAGACCACTTTTGTAAGAAACAGTGTTCTGTTTGTCTACTTCTCTCTATATGTATATAAACACCTGAACAGATGTCTGACTGGCTATATTGTGATACCCTATTCTCTGTTCGTATAACAGTGGCCCCGTCACTTTTTTTTTTTCTTGAAAAGTGTGCTTGTGCTATTCTCTCTAAAAAAAAAAAAATGACACCACTATTTTATAATTTAAACACACATTTACATTTTTAAGCGTAACCAAATACTTTTTTTTTTTGGGCCAACTGCACTTAAAAAGTTGAGGCAAAAATGTTTGCTGGTTTTTAAGCTACCACAATATGCAGGACATACTTTTTTTGAAAAAGCTGCACTGAATATTGCTAGACAAGGTAGCAGGCCTGTAACCCCCTGTACCAATAAATCAGTTGACGTGGATTTAGTCAGTTTTCACAGGTGATATAGAACTGTAGGAAACAAAAAAAAGTTTAGGGAAAAACTGAAGCAGAGGATATATTTTACAGCTTTACAACTCAAAAGTTGTAGATACATATGGTCATTAGTTCCTGATCACATCCTGATAGTGTAAATTTGTACAGTGTTTGTCATTATTGTTAATGGCAGTGCTGGTAAAAACTGTACTAATGTTGTACTGTTTATGATGACTGATAATAATTCTAGTTCTATATTTTTGCATTGCCTTTTGTAAAGATTCTATTTTATATGCCTTTTATACCATATGTATGTGCACTGAATCTAAGTTTCTTTCTGTTTTGATTTGTTGTATGCTCCAGTGTGACAAAAATGACCTTAAATATTTAGGAAAAATTAGCAATACAGTTGCCACTCATACCAGTACCAAACAGTGCTGATAAACAATGTCCACCCTTTAGTTTACCATCTTTCTAGCTGAGGAACAAGATTTGTTTAAAAAAAAAATCATTTAAATCATCAAAAGAAAAAAGTCACTTTCAATCATATTATAACTGCTAAAATGAACTGTTTTAAAAGGATTTTCAGAATGTAGTTATGGTAAACTGAGCAGTCATTTGTCTAGTTACAACGCACTCCAATCCATTTGTAATCCATTCCAATCCATTTGTAACATTCAATGTGTAATTTCAAGGTTGAATTGCAGCACAAAATCTCTGATAAAATCACTGTATTGAGATTCTGATGATTTTGTTTTGTTTACATTAACCTCTTGTGTTATGTGATTTATTTTGATCAAGTGTACGTTTTGAGTAACAATGTAGCATAAATAGTGGCAAGGTAATACAGTAACATTAGTCATTGCAAACATTGTTATGGGCACAACATTGCATGACTGTGTCACCTAATCAGAGCTAAAAAATAAATAAATAAATAAAACTTTGTGATTCAGCTCTCTGCTCTTCATCTTTAAATCATTTGCTCTATTATGAGTTTGAGAACACTTTCTAACATGTTGGCATTGCAAACAATCTAGCACATGCAACAGAAATAATTTAATATAACTCCACTTTTTTTTATGTACAGACTTTTTAAGTATTATTGTCTGAAGCAAAAGGGAGAAAGTATTAAATTGTATATTATATCAAGATAACTTTGCTAAATAAAGATGCTGCAAAAAGCATTAAATTGAGGCAGTAAGGTAAAAAATATTTCAGCTAAGCATAGAAGGGGTCTCGATGAAATAGAATAAATGTGTCTAAACACACTAGTACTGCAATTGTTATATAATTAAATTATGTAAGGGGTAAGTAAGCAGCTGCAGTTCTTTAGCAAAAAATACAAAGATTTCACTTTTTAATGTCATGTTTCACTTTTTCATCTACCCAACAAAGGGTTCTCCAAAAGTTTATTTTATTTATTGAATTGCTTTTTTAGTTAAAACTAGGCTGTTACACCATGAATTGAACTACAGAAAAAACAAGTATTAATGAAGGCACATAAATCATACAAAGATGTCAAAAAAGATGATGGCATATAAAGTTGCTTAAATGTATTACAAACAACTATAAATAAGACGAACACACAACACAAAATGTGCTTAGGTACTCAAAGATTGAATTAAACAACTGGAAACTGAGATCCAGTGAACACGTTAAAAAAGGGGAAAAAAACTTAGTTAAGATGCTGTACATTTTTTCTTGAACACTTAATGCTGGTATTCAGTTTCTCAAGCAGTGTACAGTCTTTTAAACTCAAACAGACATGACTAAACATTCATGCTCTGTTGCATCCGCTCCAGCGCAGCCTCCTTCTCCTTCAGGAGATCCTTCAAACGTTTGATCCTCTCCTGCCGCTTTATCTCCTCAGCATCCAGTGTTTCCAACGAGTAGAGCACTTGGGTTGGAAAGTTGTCTATTTTGGGACCTGGGTGTTTGTTAGAGAATGGCATGATGGGGCTGTTTGATGCTGTCTGCACCTGACTGCTGTCTTGCTGGGATGTTTCAGCATTTGTGTGGCTGCCTGACGTGTTACCACATTTTATTCCCCTTGAGGACAGTGTAATGTGGTTGTTGCAGTCCTGTAAACTGGATGAAGAGAAAGCACTTAATGAACTATGAAGTGAGGAGATGTTGTGTGATGATTCACTAGTAGAGCTTTCTAACGGAGCGTTGTCTTTACGTGGACTTCTTGATAACGGTTTCTTCGTTGCTTTCTGAACAGGATCTTTTGGTTGATTTCTCTCCACTGGGGTTTTATTTAAGCAGCTTCTTTTTGTCCCTTTGTGTGATTCAGCAACAGTACATGGATTCGGTTTCTCCTGTGGATGGAGTGACGAAGTGGCTTCTGCAACCCCTAAGACAGTCCCACAGGGACAGGCCGTACACACCTTACCTTTTTTAGAGCGTGGTGGCATCTTCCTTGCAGAGAAAGGTAAGAAGGGATGACTAGCAGTCTGTGTTGTGTTTTGTGCAAGTGAGGGAGTACCAGTACAATCTGCTGGCATTTCAGATTGCATATGAACCTTATTGGCTGTAGATTCTGTTGGTGAATAAACCTCTTTTTGACAAGTCTGTGAGACCAAACTGTTTTCCATGGGAACAATTGAGCATTTAGAAACAGGTGAAATGTTATATGTGGTGCTTAGTGAGGGAATATCTTGACTCTCATCCTGCTCCTCCTTTTTTCTTTTGACCTTCAGGCCTTCATCCTCCTCCACTTTTGTATAGGGAACCTATAAATACAGTAATTGAACAAAGACACATTAAACTAATCAGTGCGGTTACTCCCAGAGTCTTCTCTCCTCCAAAACATGTTTTCATTCAAGAAAGTTACTTTTTTCCACAAGGAAAGACTGGAGAAAGACAGAAACATGTAAGAGCTGGGCATAAAATGAATGAATAAAAAAATAAAACACAAAGTAAATTTGTCCTTAAACAGCATATTGCAGGTTATTCCCCCCCCGAGATGAATATATAACCTTGTATGAAAATACCATATGAAAAGGTACTGCAGAATTGTAAAATGTTTTGCAGGACATGAGGGCACAAATTTAGTAGATAAACTGACCGTTTCTTTAAAACCTGCTTTTTTTTCCAACGTCGCATCATTTTACATCACAAAAGGGGCTCAATGCAGAGTAGGTTGGTATTCAGTAGGAGCGGTCATGAGTCAGTGTCTTTTGGGTAGTTTTTGTATTTCAATTTATCATCGTCATGATAAATTATTGTGTCTGTGGAGGTTGAATGAACTTCAGTCTGTCAGGACATTGAGTCCACACATTTACTAACAAGAAAAAGTGTCTGGGTGCGTTTTGTGCAGGTGAAGAGAAGGGACATAGAGCTAATGCAAGACGAGCATTTGTGGTTAAAATGTATATACATTTTTATTTATTCATTTTTTTAAGAAAATGAATGATTGTTTTGCTTGACAAGACCCTTATTCCTCGTCTGGTATCGTGTTGAGCCCTTTGAAGCTGCATTGAAACTGAAATTTGGAACTTCAACCTGTTGGTAGCTATTTAAGTCCACTATATGGAGAAAAATCCTGGAATGTTTACCTCAAAAACCATAATTTATTTTCGACTGAAGAAAGAAAGACATGAACATCTTGGATGGAAATATGAATTCTGAAGTAATCCTTTAATATGCAACTCACCTGCATCATCAGCTGTATTTTTGACTGCAGCTTTGAATCCTGGATAACTTTACGAAGGCCATCTAACGTGCGTTTGTTTATGATAAGTCTCTCTGTTTGTTGATCTGGCTTCACAACCGGCTTTGTTCTTTGCAAGCAAATCTGTACGTCAGAGGTGATGCCGAATTCTTTTCTCAGCTGACAGTCACTCTTGGGTTGACAACTCTGATCAGGGGCTGGATTTCCAATGACCTGAGACAGAAGAGAGATGAACACATTAAATACATGTCAGGCTTTTGAAAGATATTACATTACTATTTTACAAAACTGGTATATAAACATGGTATATTACCTTTGCAGTATCATCAGTTGTGTGAATACAGACATTTTGGGGCTGTTCCAACACGTTGACTGTTTCAGCGACAACTATTTCAGCTTGACATCTTGTCTCTGGTGGACTCTCCAAGTCTTTATCTGCCTCCATATTCATATTTTCAAAAACACAACTCAAATTTTTCTTGACCTGCTCATCCACATTCATTTTGTCATCACCCATTTTGGCTGAACGATTATCCGAAATGCCATCTTGTGCCGTTTTTTTCCCTTCATTCAGACAGACAGATTTTGTGTTGATCTCTGTGTGTTGAACTTCTTCATATTTGTTCTGAGAGGCAGATTTTGCCACTTTTTCACCTGACTTTGGTGGAATATATGACACAAATATTACATTAGAGTCTTCGTCGCTCTCATCCACCTCTGTTTGACTCGGCGTGGGCAAATTACCCGGGGCACCTCCCAGGCACGTGGACGTCTCCTCATCGTCATCACAGAGATCAATAATTTCACTTACTTTTTTGGGGGGTTCTCGCTTAGAAGAGTTTGACCCTAGAACGGAGCTGGCAGGGAGGGCAGGAGAAGTGCTGACTAACATCTTTTTTCCACCTTCGCTGATCATCACATCCTTGGCGATCTCTGAACTTTTCTTGGCCACAAAATAGACTTTCCCATTGCACATGACCAATGCGTTGTCCTTTCCCGGGGTGATCTTTTCTTGGCTGGTCTGAGGTGGTGTAACTTTACTTGCCATGATTTCGTTTACCGTACCAACTGAGTTGACATGCTTGACCGCATTTAAGCTATCAGAGCTGACATTCGGTGTCGACAGTGGTACAAGGCAAGGAGCGGTTGCGCCTGTTCCCTCCTGGACAACCCATTTAATGGGAGTGTTCACTTCTTCATTAGTTTTAGGAACACAAACAGGTGTTTGCAAGTTTGCAGGAGGATTTTGAGACCGGGTCTTCTGTATTTGACTTGGCTTTGTAAGCAAAACCATTTGCTGGTCAGAAGTTAGCTTCACAGAGTTCACAGGGGACACAAGCACAACGGTTGGTGGACCCTTCCCAAGGTTAGGGGTGTTATTCACAGAGTTCATTATCCGGCATTTTATGGACTGCGGGAGCGCAGTTGCCGGCAGAGTCCTAACTTTTGCATTCGGTGGGATCTGCAGGAAATGACCGTTTGGGAGAGCAGGTGACTTTACGGTAACAGGCAATGTTTGAACAGCCATCATGCCCTGTCCATTGGGTTGAGAAGGTAACTGGACTGTATAGTGGGAAACCGATTGTGGTGCAAGAGGAACATGCACTTGCTTTGGATTGTGAATGGTGAAGTTATTAGTTCCACTTGGTTGAGGTTTGATGGCGTTAGATAAAGTTCTGAACTCTGGCAGGGTTTTTAAGACGACCCGTCCATCTGCTATGGGCTGAAGGGAGGGAAGTCGAGTCTGTGTTTGAGATGAAGAGGCAGCAGATGTATGAACAGGTTTTGCAAAAGCTTTCAGTTGTAGATCCACATTGTCTCTTTCTGTATTAAAAGGCGCCTGATAAAACTGTCCGTTCACTTTCTGGACAGGGATCAACTTCATGACGTTTTTCCCATCTGGTCCCACTGCAGGCATTGCTTGGTAGTAGACTCCAGTTCCACTAAAAGATGAAGATAAAAAATTATTTAATTTCTGAGAGGAAGATTTTGCCACTTTTTCACCTGACTTTGGTGGAATATATGACACAAGCAGGCCTTTTACATTAGTGTATTCATTGCTCATTCAAATTTCCCGGGGCGCCTCCCAGGCACATGGACGTCTCCTCATCATCATCACAGAGATGTGATGTGATGAAATTAACTTTAATATTGTATAAACTATTAAAATACAATACAAATCAGAACTAGCCAGGACTGAATAATGAGATCAAACTCTATTATTCTATATACACAAACAATACTATCCAGTAAGGGGTCGATAAGATTGTTTTTAAAATAAATACATTTAGCACAGACACAATAAATTGTTCAAATGTGACAGTAAATACATTTATAATGGCAGAAAAGTTATCCATTACAAATAGGTATTTCATAAATTTTACATTTTTCATAATCAGCTATGCCATCACAGGAATCAATTATATTTTAAAAAAATATAATAAAACTGTTATTTATATTGTAATATTTCACAATATCACTGTTTCTACACTCAAATAAATGCATCCTTCTTTCAAAAACATTATTATTATTATTTTTTACTGACCCCAAACTTATCAATGATAATATATGTTAATGGTTTACATTATTTAAAAACTGTTGTTTACCTGTAGCATTCTCTCTTCGATATCATATTAATAAATGCATTCAGTAAAAAACAAAACAAAACAAAACAAAAAAATAGTAAAACATGAAAAAATAAAGTAACGTTAACACAATACTTGCATTGTCAAGTAGTAACCAAGTGTAAATTTTTAGACATTAAGCATCATCTGAATATTTATTCGGCAAACCTGTCAGCTGTAATAGGTCAGACCATTTAAAGGAATCTTTTAAAAAAAATAGCTCTCGAGTTACTATTGATATGTGTTTTTAAAATCCGTTATAAAATGTTATCGTGTTTCCTGAGGTAAGATTCGCGCTCGCGACACCACCAAAACACTCGCCATTTTGGACGAGCTTGCAACTACCGACTAAGAACACACGGTTGTTAATGTATCGACACAGAGTTTATAAAACTTACCCCTCCATCACGAGCACCTGTAGACATCACACTTCAAGAAATAACTAATGTCGATGTTTTCTTCCGCGTACCGTTAGATTTTATCCACAAACTTCAATAGCTCTCTTCACAGGATGTGGAAAAACTCAAACCGGAAATACGTTAATCAAAATAAAAGACATCTGACTGAAGCCTCTGAAAGTGGAGAAGACAAAAATAACAAAGGAAAAAAAAAAAGACAAGACACAAGAAAAGAATGAAAATTAACCAACGAACGAGCCAGAGCGAATGAATGAATAAATAAATGAACAATGAAAGAAAAAGAACAGGGAAAAAATAAATGAATGAATTAACAACTTAAGAAAAGGAACAGAAAAAAAAATGAATGAAAAATGAGGGAAGGAAGCAAGGAAGGAAGGAAGGAAGGAAGGAAGGAAGGAAGAGCTAAATAATGATAAAACTAATTGGTTAAAGAAAGGAAACGCAAAAAAGATAGATGCAAGATATTGTACAACATGGTGATCACAGAAAAGGTTACATTTTAAATTGAATGAGTTATTTTGTTTCATTAGTTATTCCATTTATAATATCAGCCAGAACAATGCTTTTATACACTGCCCAGTAAAAAAAAAAAGTCACTGTTGGCAAATGCTTAAGACTTTATGACTGGATCATTATCGCAGTAATTATTATGTTTCTAGCATGTTATATGTTAAGCAACAGTTCTTCTACCCCTAATTGTAGAGTGTAGCTTTTAATTTTTTAAACAAACATGTAGGAACCATGATCATACTCCAGGATGACAATGTCAAAATTCATCAGGCTCAAATTGTGAAAAAAATTTTGTGAGGGAACATGAAGAATCATTTTCTCACATGAATTGACACCTCTGAGTTCTGTCCTTAACCTCAAGTCTTTGGGGATGTGCTGGAGGAGACTTTACAGAGTGCTCACCTCTTGCATTGTCAATAAAAGATCTCTTGACTAAACATTGATGCACCTCTTGATGGAAATAACATCAAAACATTTATTTCCATCAAGACTCATTTTAAGTTCAGTATTTGGTAAAGGTCTGTTTAATTTCATATAGCTCACAATGGGAACTCAATTTCCGAATCAGGTAGTGATAAAGAAAATACAGAACATGAGATATTCCACGATTATCACTGGATTTCTGCAGTGTGCAATATACTGACAATAACACCCAAGCTGAAAAATAACATTTATTTCTCTTTTGTTAGTTGAACAATAAAAATAGTATATATAAAACAAACACATACAATCAAAACATGTAATACAGTATGCATAAAGATTCCTTGACTTTAATCTATTTTCCTTTTTCTACCCAGGCGAAAAAATTGCACCTGGCCTGAGGATTGGAGGCGTGGCCTTGAGGACGGGCACATACAAAAAACTGCCGGCCTAAATTAGGTCCTGCTTTTTTCACAGTCCGTAAAACACAGGGTTCGTTGTGTGATTTACAAAGTGGCGGCTGAGGAGGCCCACGCAAAACGGTTTTCCAAAAACCAGCGCATGGCCCTTTCTTACAGTCATTTGACTTGTCTATGGATGTAGACTCGCCTTCCACTTCATCCTGATTTTCAATCTCCATTTCCTTCACCTTGGAGAGATTTGTCTCCATTTGCACATCGCTGGGGCAGCTACTAGTGTCGCTCTCACTACCCGGGCCATCCTGAGAGGATTCTTCCTGTTTCGGGCCCACTTGGTTCCCACTTGAAAGCATCAACGCTGTTTGTTTAGGCTTAAAGAAAGCTAAAAGACTTCCTTTAGCATTAATTTCAGTTTTCATCTGCTTGCTTCTTTTGGCTTTGTGTGCATTCGTGTCTGCTTCTCTATCTGTAGGTCTCTTCTTTGCAACACTTTTCCCCTGTACTACAGGATTCAGGTTTTCCTGAATTTCCCCAACATCCTGTGATCCAGGTAGACTTTCTTCACAGCCTTTAGAAACACTAAGTTTCTCTGGAACTTTCACCAAGAAGCGCGAAAGTTTCTGCTGTCTGCCGGTGAACTCTGGCATGTGGCGTGTGCACAGGGGCGGGCACTTGGGACTAGACTGGAGGGTACAGCTGAGCTGCGCCCATACAGGACAATGATCTGATCCCTCCACCTCTGGCATAATGTCCACGCCAATAAAGGCAGTCTCCACCAGAGGGCGGTCAGAGAAGATGTAGTCGATGCGTGTGCCGTAGTTGGTCTGCCTGGCACCCGTGAGCGTGGACCAGCATGTGAAGGCGTTAGAGCGCTTTGGGTGAAAATGGCGGAAAGAGTCGACAAACTTGCCACCAGAGGCAGATTTCTGGGAGGTGTCTGCAAGTTCATCTTCAGTATCTTCATTTTCTGTATTTTCTGCTGTTTCGAACAGGAAATGATCCAGCCACTTCCTTCCAGGATTATCTTCAAAGTTATCCTAAATAACAGAATAGTAAGAAGAGATGGTCTCTGCTAGTTTGTAAAATCTGCAATAAAACAATTACATATCTACTTCATGTAAAGCAATTATGCTGCACCAATTCAACTTGTTATTTCTAAATATTTGTGTTGAGCAGTGGACTTCCTGGTGAAAAACTACATTACCTATGATTCTGAAAATAAATCTTCACCAATAAGAGAATTGTACACATGAATCACTGTGAATGACATAGTCAATTTCCCTATGCCTATGCACTAATATATATATATATATATATATATATATATATATATATATATATATATATATATATATATATATATATATATATATATATATAGTGGTGCGGGTATGACATCAGAACCCAGAAGTCTAATTCACCGCTGGTTCTTTAGAGATTTTCCTATAAAATTTTGTAAGTTTTTTTTTTTCCAATTTAATTGAGAAAAATATAACTTAAAGGGTTAGTTCAACCAAAAATGAAAATTCTGTCATTTATTATTTACCCTCATGCCGTTCCACACCCGTAAGACCTTTGTTAATCATTGGAACACAAATTAAGATATTTTAGTTGAAATCCGATGGCTCTGTGAGGCCTCCATAGGGAGCAATGGACACTTCCTCTCTCAAGATCCATAAAGGTACTAAAAACATATTTAAATTGGTTCATGTGAGTACATTGGTTCAATATTAATATTATAAAGCAACGAGAATATTTTTGGTGTGCCAAAAAAAACTAAATAAAACAAAATCACTTATAAAGTGATGGCCGATTTCAAAACACTGCTTCAGGAAGCATCGGAGCACAGATGAATCAGTGTGTCGAATCTGCTGTTCGGAGCGCCAAAGTCACGTGATTTCAGCCACTGGCAGTTTGACACGCGATCCGAATCATGATTCGATACACTGATTCATTTGTGCTCTGATGCTTCATGAAGCAGTGTTTTGAAATTGGCCATCACTAAATAAGTCATTGTTTTGTTTTTTTAGGCGCACCAAAAATATTCTCGTCGCTTTATAATATTAATATTGAACCACTGTACTCACATGAACCGATTTAAATATGTTTTTAGTACCTTTATGGATCTTGAGAGAGGAAGTGTCATTGCTCCCTATGTAGGCCTCACAGAGCCATCGGATTTCAACTAAAATATCCTAATTTGTGTTCCGATGATTGACGAAGGTCTTACGGGTGTAGAACGGCATGAGGGTAAGTAATAAATGACAGAATTTTCATTTTTGGGTGAACTTACCCTCTAAGTGGTAAACATAACTTGACAATACTGTGACATTTTGTTCAATGCACACACACCACAAGCTGTCTTACCTAGTTACTTATTAAAAACGTACATTTTCAAAAAATGAACTGCTTCAAAATTTGTGTTTACGCTATGGGTGTATGTAATTAGAACAAAATAGCAGGGCCGTAACCACCACAGACATTGAGGGGGACAATTGGTAACCCACCCCCCAATATTTGAAATTCTTGCACTGATCTGCTGCACTTCATTACGCAGCACTCTGTATGTTAGGATGACAAAATGGTTTAAAAGTTACATTTTTAATGCAAATGAATGCAAATATTATTTGCAAATAGTTCCAAAATGATTATTTCCCAACTAGAATTAGCTAGTCCTAGAATTTCATTTTCAAGACATGGTTACTACCTTGTGTCACAGTGTAGTCAGTTATGTTTACAGCAAGCTTTATTTTACACGTAAACTGAAAGAAAAAAAACATTATTAAAATCTTGAAGGAACCTGCGGTGAAGTAGTCTCTGTGTTCTGACATCATCCCTGCACCACTCTCTTTATACAGAAAATTACTTCTAGAGCCAAGGCCACTGAAAAAGTAAGCAGGCATTGTTGCTCTCTATTAAACCTTGTAGGTCCCGTAATTGTACCGACGATTTAGTCCCTTGGGGTCAGATTGACCCCAAACTTTTACAAAGCGACTGCATAAGGAAATGTACATTTTTTATATGATAAAGTATATATCTTTTTTTTTTTTTTACTTCTCATCTATGCATTTATGCTGTTTTTGTGGATATTTTGTATTTTGTTACCTATTTACTGCACAATTACTTAACCATGTCATAAATTGGCTTATGAAAAAATTATTTTTAATGAAAAAATCACTTTAATGATAAACTTAATTAAATCTAAATTGTATTTGGACATTGCTCTATGTGTTAGGGATAGAATAGTACCATCTAGAGGTTTGTGGAAAAACTTCAGGGATTATAGTTAAAGAATTAATGTGCAATGACCAAAACTTTCCAATAGAGGTCAATAGAGACTCAATAGGGACTGTGCGTGTTTGTGTTTATGTGGATGTATGTGTGTGTATGAGTTAGAAAGTTCATCAGACCTTTATTTACATGTAAAGTTTTTCAGATTTAGGCCAGTTTTGTTTATTTTATTTGCCAATTTGGAATTTTATTACTTGTGCCTGGTTAACTGGTGTCAACTGAAATCATGAAATCATGGAGGAACATGGTTTAAGGACTTACCACATCATCTGGATCACAGTGGTCTATGGGTCTGTGAGAGGTGTTTACATCACCCAAAACGATCACATGACTGAAGAGAGACAGAGGGATGTATGCGAGGGATGCAAAAAGACATGTTAGATCTTATAAATAATAATAATAACAATTTGAGAAAGATGATCTATAAGAATTATAGAAACATAAAAAACAACTTGGTCTTTGATACTTTTTGAACAGTATATCAAGGATTAACATGCCACTGTGTGTGTGTTGTGTGTGTGTGTGCATATGGTTTGATCTTTCTCTCACCTCCCCGAGCTCAAGATGGCTTCAGCTCTGCACTGGAGGAGTTGGTAAAACTGCAGCTTGTACTGTTTTCTCTCAGGTTTGTCTGGGTCAGCTCGGGGACAATAAACATTGATAACTGTCAGCTTCTGTGGTCCATCTGTGCCACTGAGAATAAAAAAAACATATCTGAAGCCTTCACAGCATGCTAAGCTTTTCTAAAACTAGTAAATGTCTGAAAGTTAAGACCCTTACATGAAGTGATGCTGGGTGATGACAGCCCTTCCTTCATTGTCTAGTGCCAGAAGTTCTTCACTGGACAACTCTACCTGGTCACCATAGCAACCAACAGCCTCTCCCTGATTGGCGAGCAGACCCGTCAATCCTTCTTCGGCCAGGAATGGAGTAGCGGTGTCTTTACAGTAGGTCGCGACACCTGGTCATGGAGAAAATTTTGTTCATACTTGAAGTTAAACAGTACTTGCCATTTGCAAATGGTAGTAAATTGTGACAAAATATATTTGCAAGAATACAAAATATGGCTATGAATCTAATGCTAAAATCAACCAAGTATTTATTTAAAGTCCCTTTTGCACATTTTAGGCTGCTTTACCCGAGTATCCACTTCGTCCTCGGCTAAAACTAAAGTATGAATTGTAGCCATCAACAATCGCGGTCTTCTCATCCAACAGGTCACCTGAAAATAATGTATGCAATAGCTGAGCTGTTAACGTTGTTAAAAATAGGGCTCGTGTAACGTACTATAGTATATAAACCCATTCAAAGTCCCGCGTTATTTCAAAACACTTACGGGTAACTTTAGTTTCTTGGACGCAGATTATATCGGCATCGAATGAATCCAGAATTTTCTTTATGCCATTTTTAAATGTTCGTATCCCGTTTATGTTCCATGTTACAATTTTCATGTTTATCTGTCAAACAGCGTCGGACGACTCAAGCAGAACGCAAGTGTGAAGTATTGACCTGATTTTTGTCCATCTCATAGATTTTCAAAATAAAAGTCTTCACATGCCTGCGTTTATTCCAAACATGGCTCTGTAACCACATGCATTATACTGAAGCTTTTAAAAAACCTTTTTTGTATAAAATTATTAATTTATAATTAACACATTATATATATATATATATATATATATATATATATATATATATATATATATATATATATATATATATATATATATATATATATATACTACCAGTCAAAACATTAGTATTTTTAATGTCTCTTATGCTCATTAAGGCTACATTTATTTAATTATAAATACTGAAAAATAATAAATATAATTACAATTTAAAATTATGGTTTTCTATTTTAATATACTTTGAAATATAATTTATTTCTGTGATCAAAGCTGAATTGTCAGCATTATTACTCGTCTTCAGTGTCACATGATCCTTCAGAAATCAATCTAATATGATGATTTATTATCAGTATTATTTTATAACCTGTGATAATATCAGCATTTATTTAAAATAGAAATCTTTTGAAACAATATACACTACCATTCAAAAGTTTGGGTTCAGTAATTTTTTTCTTTCTTCTTTTTTTTTTTTTTTTTTTTGAAAGAAATCAATACTTTTATTCAGCACGGATGTGTTAAATTGATACAAAGTGATAGTAAAGATTTATATTGTTAGAAAAGTTTTATATTTTGAATAAATAAATACAACTTTTTAACCTTTTATTTATCAATGAATCCTGAAAAAAGTATCACAGGTTCCAAAAAATATTAAGCAACACAACTGTTTTCAACATTGATAATAACTGAGTATCAAATCAGCATATTAGAGTAAAGATGCTGAAAATTCAGCTTTGCATCACAAAAAATAAATTATATTTTAGTATATTTTAAAGTATATTAAAATAAAAAATCCATAATTTTAAATTGTAATAATATTTCACAATATTATTGTTTTTTCTGTATTTATTATGAAATAAATGCAGCCTTAATGAGCATAAGCGACTTCATTCAAAAACATTAAAAATAGTAATGTTTCCAAACTTCTGACTGGTAGTGTATACACTTCTAAAAGAAACCATTACAGAACTCAGAAGAACATTTTTTAAACAAGTAGGCCTTAATTTGATTACCACATGCCATTCAATCACAAAATTAAAAATGTACACATTTTCTATTAGTCACAACTTGTCCTTTCTTGTAATATCTGATAAATTGAGACCTTTAAAACCAGTTACATTTAATATTTGTTTTCTAACATGTTTTTTCTAACATGATTACAACAAATTAAATCTAGGCAAAAGTAAATATGTATTTGAACTAAACATTAGCTCATATAGTGTATTCATGAATTCATAGTCTGTGCTCATGTTTTCTTCAATATCTCACTACAAGGACATCAAAGTTTTTTTTTTTTTTAAGATATTGAAGAGATTAAATCATGCAAGAAAACATACATGTTTAGTAACTGAAGCCCTGTTTTGGTAGCAGTATAAGTCAAAAGTAAACATGTTTACTCAGGTTCAACATAATTAGCATCCAAAAAAAAAAAAAAAAAACTGTCTGGGGAAATCATGCACTGCACTGCAGACAAACACACATACCAACATCTACAGCCGAGTCTGAGTTATCAGTCTTGATCTGAGTGTTTACTAAAGGGAAGGGTTTGTACGTGTTCAGCTAAGTCAAGGATGACAAGACTTTTCCATGTAAACTAGGGCAACATTTACCAAACTGCCTCTTATTGAAGTGCAAGGATTTTATACGAGTCAACTGAAGGAATCTTCTGACCGGCAATACAGGTACAGTACACACCCTTCACAATGAATCGTACAGTAATCCAATTTTCATTTTCAGAACCACCTTTTTATAACATTTGCTTGTTTATTGTTCAGAGACTTTTTTCAACATAAACCAATGATCAGTAATTTGTTATAGAGTGAATACAATGAACTTGTAAAACCATTCTTCTCTCACTGGCAGAGTAATTTTATTGGATTTATATTTTGTGAGAATGAGACATTCTAGAAATGTTTAAACAGAAAAAACAAACCGCTGATGTATTTTCTTTTAGAATGGAGGTAAAGGTGTTTGTTGAAGGAGTCCAGCGCATTGTTTGTGGAGTCACTGAGAAAACAACATGTCAGGAGGTGGTCATCGCTTTAGCACAGGCACTTGGTAAGTAAATGCCTGGGCCAACTTCTCAGAGTTTATTATTTCATAAAACTTCTTCTACATAATTATGTAATGACCACTATTAGTTTACAAGTCTCTTAAAGACCTTAAAGGTATAGTTCACCCAAAAAAGAAAATGAAACATCCTCATTTACTTAACCTCATGTTGTCCCAAACCTGTATGACTGTATTTCTTATGTGGAAATTATGTGATAATGTGACCTAATTAACTCTCATTATATTGGTAAAACATTCATCAAAATATCTTTTTGTATATTCGTCCCATAAATATCACTTTTTGATGTTCTCTTCTCACTCTTAGCTCGCACTGGTCGATATACTCTGAGAGAAAAATTCAAAGAATTTGAACGTAACGTGTCTCCGGATGAACGTCTCCTGGAGTCCTTGGAGAAATATGGTGAGCAAGCTAAGGAGGTGCAGCTCACTTTGAAGCATATCGGTCCATCGCTTGGGGAAGAAACAAACCAGCCCATGGCCCTATTGAGGCGAGCGGAGGGAATGGGGAGAGCACGGAGAGGCAGCGGGGCAATTGCCCTACAGCGTCAGAGTCTCCCGCTGCTATCACACCTCTGCATTCACTCCGAGCCACCCCCTGAGGAACCAAAGAAACCAAAGCGGAAGTCACTGACGCTAATGGAGGAAGCATGGGGTTGGTTGGAAAATTTGGGCAGGGGCGGGAAGCAGCAATCAGGACAAGATAAGGAGAAAAACAAGGAAGGCAATAAAGGAAATGGGCACTCCGATAACGCATCTCTTAAACCAACCAAAAGTATCCCGTCCTCTGGGACACCGCTGTCGAGGGACAAAAAAGACAAAATTAGAGCACCACATCAGCCTTTGATCAGTTGCCTTGGAAACCGTTGGAGATGCACTGATAATGGTGCTGAATGTGAGAGACAAGAGGAAGAAGTACAGAAAGATTCAAAGGACCTGAAAACCATCAATCCAGTAGTTCCTATGGTCAAAACAAGCCATGTTGAAAGCGAGAGTGAGGAGATTTCACATTTAAGGAGATTAGTTGTCCAGAAACAGGCTTGTCTGCAAGAACTAAATCTCAAAATCGAGTCAACAGACCAGCTGATCTTTGAGCTTGAGCAGCTGCAAGCCACCAGGGAATTTTCAGAGTCCCAGTCAGAAGAAGAGGAACAGCTCAAGTTCTGGCTCAATGAGCTCAAGGCGGAGGAAGTCTTTGAGAGAGACCTTCAGACGCAGTTCTTTCAGATAAAAGAAGCAGCTAGAGAGTGCAAAGTTAAACTAGAAGAGTACAAGCAGAAAATGCAAGCAATGGACCTGAGAAACTCCCAGCAGAAAACAGGACATGACAACATCACTGCACAGAATAGCCAAGTAGATGTGCCAAAACATGCCCAAACAAGCATCAAACAAATACAGATCTCCGCAGACGGAACGCATGGAGATGGTGGAACAAAAAGGGTGATAACAATGCTGGAGTCCAAACTCCCATACGTGTTTGTTTCAGCAAATCAGATATCACATCCTCCTCCAAGCGGACCAGCAGACCTGAGGGAATGGTGGACACGATGGTCTCAAAGCCAGAATCCAACATCAGTGACAAAACCCAAGACAGTGCATCGTTCTGAAATCACCATACAGCTGGGAAGCACCAGAGTTTAAGCACATGAAACCCCTTCTTTTCCATTCAGGGATATCTTTATTTTTAATGGCACAAAAGTTTGCAAAGGCATGATTTACAGGTGCATCTCAATAAATTAGAATGTCATGGAAAAGTTCATTCATTTCAGTAATTCAACTCAAATTGTGGAACTTGTGTATTAAATAAATTCAGTGCACACAGACTGAAGTAGTTTAAGTCTTTGGTTCTTTTAATTGTGATGATTTTGGCTCACATTTAACAAAAACCCACCAATTTACTATCTCAAAAAATTAGAATACTTCATAAGATCAATAAAAAAAAAGGACATTTTAAACAGAAATGTCAGGCTTCTGAAAAGTATGTTCATTTTTATGCACTCAATACTTGGTTGGGCCTCCTTTTGCATGAATTACTGCATCAATGCGGCGTGGCATGGAGGCGATCAGCCTGTGGCACTGCTCAGGTGTAATGGAAGTCCAGGTTGCTTTGATAGCGGCCTTCAGGTCATCTGCATTGTTGGGTCTGGTGTCTCTCATCTTCCTCTTGACAATACCCCATAGATTCTCTATGGGGCTCAGGTCAGGCATGTTTGCTGACCAGTCAAGCACAGTAACATTGTGGTCATTGAACCAGCTTTTGGTACCTTTGGCAGTGTGGGCAGGTGCCAAATCCTGCTGGAAAATGAAATCAGCATCTCCGCAAAGCTTATCAGCGGAAGGAAGCATGAAGTGCTCTAAAATTTCCTGGTAGATGGCTGCGTTGACTGTGGACTTCAGAAAACACAGTGGAACAAACACCAGCAGATGACATGGCAGCCCAAACCATCGCTGACTGTGGAAACTTCACACTGGACTTCAAGAAACATGGTTTCTGTGCCTCTCCACTCTTCCTCCAGACTCTGGGACCTTGATTTCCAAATGAAATGCAAAATTTACTTTCATCTGAAAAGAGGACTTTGGACCACTGAGCAACAGTCCAGTTCTTTTTCTCCTTAGCCCAGGTAAGACGCTTCTGACATTATCTTTGGTTCAGAAGTGGCTTGGTACCTGGAATATGACAGTTGTAGCCCATTTCCTGAAGACGTCTGTGTGCAGTGGCTCTTGATGCACTGACTTCAGCTTCAGTCCACTCCTTTTGAAGCTCTCCTAAGTTCTTAAATTGGCTTCGCCTGACAATCTTCTCAAGCCTGCGGTCATTCCTTTCACTTGTACACCTTTTCCTACCACAGTTTTTCCTTCTAGTCAACTTTCCATGAATATGTTTTGGCACAGCACTCTGCGAGCAGGCAGCTCTTTCAGCAATGACCCTCTGTGGCTTACCCTCATTGTAGAGGGTCTTGATGATCATCTTCTGGACATTTGTCAAGTCAGCAGACTTCCCCATGACTGCTGTTGGGATCACTGACCTAAACCCAGTATTTATACCCTGAGAATGGTAATTTAATAGAACTTGAAATTAAATATTCTAATAATTTGAGATAATGTTTTTTTGGTTTTGATGAGCAGCAAGCTGTAATCATCAAAATGAAAACAAAAAAGTCTGGAAATATTTTACTTTGTCAAATAAATCTAGAATATATTTATTTTTATTACCTTTTGAATTACAGAAAAAAAAAAAAATTCATGATATTCTAATTTGAGATGCAACTGTATATGTCTAAGGTCTCAAGGTTCTGTACAGTACATTGCTAGTAGTAAAAAAATTAAACATACTACACTTTTGATTCTCATAAAATGTTTATTTCAATTGTTTCATTGTTTCAAGACCATTAACAAAAAGTATATAGGAGAACCTTAAGGTTCAACACAAACCCAGGGTGCTCCAGAGAATATTCATGACAGTAATAGTTCCATTTGTCATAAGAAGCACTGCAAATAGCCTCTATCAACATAATTTCTCTGCATGTTTTTAAATGTTATTTATTACACTTCCCCCATTTCTCAAGATCTGCACACATTTGCTCGTTTTATTCAGGTTTTCAAAAGGTCCACCCAAGTAAAAGCACACAATACATACAGTATATCTCAACCCACAGGTTTGGGGGACGCATACCATTATTCTCTACTTGGAAAAAAAGCCACCCTACAATTAATCTTATATTCTGGCGGCTGTTTGGGGATAGAGGAGACACCAATTTTTTTATGTTATTTTTTGTTTTGTTTGTTTTTAGGCACCTTTTTCTTAATTTATTCATTAGCAGACATTGAGTTTTAAGTTGAACTCAAAGGAGGAAGAGGAAAAAAAAAAAAAAAAAAAAAGTATGTGTGCAAAGAAAAAGCTATATATTTAAAAAAAAAAAAAAAAAAGACCGCAGGCTACAAGATGCCATTAGGAATTCTGCACTTGCCCAGACGGAGCTAGTGAAATCAGGGCAGGAATTAAAAAAAGGCTCCTTAAAACAATATAATTTGTATACAAATCAAAAATGGTAATTTACACAATCAAAAACCATACACAAGCGAGTTCTGAGCGCAGAAAAAAAATTTATTTCATTTTCAGATCCATGTTAAAAGCTACTCAAAGGAATTAGGTGTGGAAAATGTGAGTGAAAAGAACTTTAAAGTCATATTTCATTTCTCACCAGAAAGAGGCCAACAATCTCTCAACATCACCTGGGTGAGAAACTCAACATGGGGAGAAGTATTCAAGTGATACAGGAAGAATAAAGTATATATAACGGAAGTCAAAATACAGACAGGCAAAGCTACTCTAAAACAATAACTCACTCACACAGCAGCAGGTGCAGAATTCCTGGCATTTCAATTTCAGCAGAAATGAAAAACGGGTCAACCAGTCCCCACATCTCAATCTAAAAGATGTGAGAACTACAAACCCCTTTATTTCCCCTCATATCCTCTGCACAACAACAACAACCTTACAAGTTAACTTTTTCCAAACGTGATGCATACCACACGCACACAACACGAGGGGGTTTTGCTCAAATTACAACCACACAAAACCATCACGCATACAATGAAGACAATGAGATGAGAATTTTCTTTTGCAAGGGATCCTGTGACAAAGGAAGGGACCTGTGTGTGCTAATGTTCAAGTCTTGATTTGTTTGTTATTCTGTGAATTGCGTTTATGGGTGAGAGAGAGAGAGAGAGAAAATGAGTGTGAGAGAAAGACACACAAATCCTTTCCTCTGCCCCTTGACGGATTGCTTTTCATCAAGGCGTTTCATCTGTAGTGAAGAAGAGGAGAGGGGTGAACAGTACTCAGTCAGTGATACCAGGCTGGCGGAGTTTCCTTTCTACACTGAAGCCCTGTATGAACAAAACACTAGGTTAATATAAAAGATCATCCAACTGTTACAAACAACGCAGTTTTAGGAGAAAAAAAAAAAGCTTAAAGTGTTAGTTCACCCAAAAATTAAAATTATGTCATTAATGACTCACCCTCATGTCATTCATCTTCAGAACACAGTTTAAGATATTTTAGATTTAGTCCGAGAGCTTTCTGTCCCTCCATTGAAAATGTATGTACGGTAGACTGTCCATGTCCAGAAAGGTAATAAAAACATCATCAAAGTAGTCCATGTGACATCAGTGGGTTAGTTCGAAGTTTTTGAAGCATCGAAAACACATTTTGGCCGAAAAATAAGGAAAACTACGACTTTATTCATCATTGTCTTCTCTTCCGGGTCTGCGGAGTCATGAACCCGGATTGACAACAGACCCGGAAGAGAATACAATGCTGAATAAAGTTGTAGTTTTCCTTATTTTTGGACCAAAATGTATTTGATGAAAAATTCTAACTAACCCACTGATGTCACATGTACTACTTTGATGATGTTTTTATTACATTTCTGGACATGGACAGTATACCATACATACATTTTCAATGGAGGGACAGAAAGCTCTCAGACTAAATCTAAAATATCTTAATTTGCGTTCCGAAGATTAAAGGAGGCGTTACGGGTTTGGAACGGCATGAGGGTGAGTCAATGACATAATTTTCATTTTTGGGTGAACTAACCCTTTAAAGGGTTCTGAAATCAGCCATCACTAAATAAGTCGTTATTTTGTTTTGTTTTTTTGGCGCTCCAAAAATATTCTCTTCACTTAATAATATTAATATTGAACCACTGTACTCACATGAACTGATTTAAATATGTTTTTAGTACCTTTATGGATCTTGAGGAAGTGTCATTGCTCCCTATGGAGGCCTCACTGAGCCATCGGATTTCAACTAAAATATCTTAATTTGTGTTCCAAAGATTAACAAAGGTTTTACGGGTGTGGAACAGGTGAGTAATAAATGACAGAATTTTAATTTTTGGGTGAACTAACACTTTAATTTGTTAACATAATAAACTGCCTGCACAAAATTAAAACAGTTAATTTTGGATTTTCTTGGAAAATCCAAATAAATGCTGAAAAGAAATGCATCTTTTTACCTTTGAATTGTCTGGGCCACGGGGCTGTCTGATAATGACAAGACGGGGGGCGTTGGTGTCATCAAGAGTGATGCTCTTCAAACGATTGACAAGTCTGTCAGGTCGAGGTGTTGCTACTGGTTTCGGACCCTCACTGTAAACAAAAACAAAAAACTGGTTAGATTTGATAAAAAGCAAATACAACTATAACACTATTTACTGCTCTGGGGCGTGTTCACGGTGTGTGTGTGTACTTGGATGGGATAAATGCAGAGCACAAATTCCGAGTATGGGACACCATGTCACAACACTTTCACAACTCTATAACGACTTTATATTAAATCTAACTGAGAAGCACACCCAACAGTCTTACCTGACTCTGCGAACATTGCAAGCACTGCATTTGCCTGTGCGTTGGTTCAAAATCACAGAAAACTCTACTTCATCACCAGCCTGCAGCTCCAGACCATCCTGCACCTCCTTGACATGGAAAAACAGCTTCTTGCTTTCTCCAACTTCGTATGTGATGAAACCAAACTGGAGAAACAAAAATCAGACTACTTTTAGAAAGTGTCTTACACTTTCTTATAGGGCTGCACGATTAATCGCATGTTATTCTCACGCGCATTTCGTCAGTAAAGCCGGTTCCCTGATTACCGCTAAATCGCCATCACCTGCTTTTAAACGGAGCGCCTTTTAATAGACAGAGCCGTAGATCACAGACAAGCCACGCAATATCGCGTTCATTATCGCAGGCGATTCATCTGCGATATGAACGCGATATTGCGTGGCTTTTCAGTGATCTACGGCTCTGTCTATTAAATGCCGCTTCATTTGAAAGCAGGTGATGGTGATTTAGCGGTAATCAGGGAACCGGCTTTACTGACGAAATGCGCGTGAGAATAGCATGCGATTAATCGTGCAGCCCTACTTTCTTACATCATTAAACTCACAGTGGACATGAGTTTACCTGATCTTTGACGCACTCCACCAGGGCTCTGCGCTGAGGCACAATGTTGCAGGCCATCTTTTGTCCCGTCTGGGCCATTGTACACAACTGAAACTTCACCATTTCACCCTTTTGCAGACAATCACCTTTATTGGCCATACCAACAATGCCGAATGGATAACTCTGACCCTTACTGGAGCCTGGTAAAGTGATTAAGCAGAGAACAGTTATTAAATGGTTTCTGTTACAATGAACTCTAGATAGATTTTAAAAGACCTACACACAAAATATTGAAGTCACTCACCATCCTCTGTGATCTCAATAAGGCCTTGATACTCTGTCTGAGAAGGGTCCACACTGCGCAAAGGCCGAACCACCTTCCCCAGGAACACAGTATTGCTCACATCCTCTCCTACTCCATTCACTGACACACACACACACAAACAGTTGTGTCACTTGCATGAACCAATCATTAATGGCAAAAGCCCATAAAAAGTCTCTCCAACATACCAGCTGCAACTTTGGTGACCTTCTCGGCACTGATTTTGTTTCCTTTACCCTTGGAGAGAGTGTACTCCACCGTATCCCCCAGGTCCATGTTATCCACATCCCCACATACCTCACTGCACACAATTCAGAGTAAACCATGACAATCCCCCCCAAAAAAAACAAACAAAAAACACACACACACACACACACACACACACACACCTGTAGTGGAAGAAGATCTCCTGATCATGATTGGCTGTTTCTATGAAGCCAAAGTTATCCTTCAGTGTTGCAATGTATCCCAGAAGCCTCTTGGTGCCAACAGCACGATTAAGGATCTTGAGGGACACAGCACTTTGCTGTCCAGTGCGTTTCACTTCACTGATGGAGAACTCCACCTAGTGGAGACACATCAGTTCACATTAGAACAAAAATGTTTCTGCACTTCTGATCTTGATTAGAAATTGCTTTAAAAACATGAAAAACTTAAAATATATGCATTTGATTCTTATATATTTTATGCAAAAAATTCTAGATAATATTTGTCTCCTAAAACAGTTATAATAAAATGCTTCCAAATAAACAAAATGCTTACTATAATATGATTAAAATTTTTCAGGTTAAGCGGAGTTTAACATCATGGAAAACTACCCCTATTAGTCAAAGGATAAATTCAGCAAGCACAAGCAACACTGAGTCACAGTGACAATGTACCTTGTCTCCAAGTTGTGGGTAAACACCTCCCTCCAGGTCTTTAATATGGTAGGGAAGAGTGCTTTTCTCTCCACTTTCTTCATAAGCAATCAAGCCTTCCTCTGCATCCTGGTGATGGCACAAATACAGTCACATAAGGGCCAACAATGTCTTAATCTTGGACTTACATTGACATACAGCATGAGTCTTCATCTCAAAAGTATACATGACTTTAAATGTTTTAAAGTAGTGTCAGTGCTTAAGGTCAGCATCCACACATCAGACTGCAGATGCTTGAGGACCATGTAAAGATTGAGACCGTCCAAATACCCACACTTGTGGTCTTGGCCACTTGAGAGCACATGCACGCAAGAAGAAGTAAGTGTGCAAGATCAGTGCCTTTAACACACACCATTTCAAATAACACTTCGGAACGGTATTCTAGGCTGAGTGTATCCCATCATATGTCATGTTCAGGAACTCACATGCAGCGAAATGTTTTCCATTACATGTCATGATTTTGGGGCAAGTTAAATTAAATATTACATAATTTGGTAGTAAAACAAAGTTTTGCAATTTTTATTGGTGCAAAGATGTATGCGTCACAACATTTGCAACTTAACTTTATCACTTGATTAGAAGCACCACAATTACTAAATCGTCGCCTGTTGGCGCTTTTCCACTGCACGGTACGGCTAGTAGTAACACCTCGGTTGAGGATTCAAGCATGCTATACTAATACTCAATTGTGACGTGTAAACACTCCAGATCACTGACTGGTCAGAGAGAATAGCAACATCCACAGAGACAGGCAGAGACACTACCAGCATCACTGAATTTGTTGCACAAGACACCAAACCTGCTGGATTTAAATAGTCAGCAACAGCCACAACAGTATTTGTTTGCAAGACTTTTTTGAACGAGTTGTAAATTAAAAAAAAAAAAAAAAAAAAAGTCTGTACCGTGATCAGTAGACGAGGTGGTGGTGCAACTATAACATCTATAATCCCATCCACTTTGAAGCAGTACTAACTGCAGTGGAAAAGCAAACGGAGCCAAGTGAGCGAGCTGTACCGTGGTGAGCAGAGTCACACCACGAACAGGAAATGTGCCAATAGGGACTACTGAACAGACATTTAGAAGTTTATTTTAAAATGCTAAATATTGAAAATAAAAATAAAGCTCTGTATTTTTACAACACTAAAGTGCGTCCCATCAGGTAACCAGAAGTTCTACACACAGTGGCTGTCTCCACACCCACTTGAACACTTGGGCTAAATACAGGATCTTGTCGTGTAAGAAGACAAGAAGTCAAGTGCAAAGACCAATTTGGGTTTTTGGACAGGCCCAATGTGTGTCTGGATATCAGCAGCAATACATTTTGAAACTTCTAACTTGCAAAAGAAATATCCAAACAGACGCAAAGCATGGGAAAAAATGTGTATTCACACAATGAGTAAATAAAGAAACTCAAATGTTTAATGAAGGATTAAGTCATCATGCGCATACTAACACTAGGGGTAAAACTGCTCCCATACAGTTTGCCACCCACGCTTCAGTGCACATTTGTACCACAGTTGAAAATGTATGAATTGTGGTGTCCATTTTCAAGAGTAACTGCATGAGCAACACAGAAACTGAACCGTTGTACCCCTCACACAAGAATGCACACAGTGAGTGGCACAGTTTGAGTTGTGGTTATGAGGTTTACATGTCTGTATGACTTAAAGCTGTTAAATCATTCTCAGCTCATGCCAACCGGCCTCATAACCAAACAGACAAACAGATCAAACTGACCTTTTCTACTTTACCCTTAAAAAAGGAGAAAAGTATGTAGGATTAGACACACCCGTGATTTATTCTAACCAATCAGAATGTTTGAAATGCAGGCGAATTAAAATTAGAAATTATTACAATAAGCTAAATCTCATCCTTGGTACTTTTAAAAATTTGCCTCTTAAATGCGTGGAGATCTTGTTGTCAGAATAGGATTTTCTGACAGCATGATTGAACTGGTCTATATTGTGGAGGAGAGGCAGCATGCAGAAAACAGCAGCCTACCTTGTCTTTTTTCTAATGAAGACGAGCATGGTTAAAAAAAAAAAAAAAGAAAAAAAAAAGAAAAAAAAAGAAAAACAAAGACAGAAAAGAAGGTCAGACAAGAGGCAGTAGCATTTCACAGCACCTCAAAGCCTGCTATTGTATTTCATGCTTGTGTCAATTAAGAGGGAGACAAGCAGATAGAGGAAATAAAAGCTAAAGTTTGGAAAGTAAAATTATAAACGCAAATATTGAGCAACTGAATCCTTCCATGTTCAAATTCCCTCATTTCTACTTATGGTTCTGGTGGTTCTACACTAAATTTCCAAAGATGTGTACTTTAAGGACCCTTAGGGGCCATTCACACATGATGAAATACCATAAAATCAACTACATTTACACTACCGTTCAAAAGTTTGGGGTCATTAAGATTTTGAAAGAAATTAATACCATTATTTAACAAGGACACATTAAATTGATCAAAGACATTTAAAATGTTACAAAAGATTTCCATTTCAAATTCATTTTATTCATCTATTAAAAAAAAAATCCTGAAACAAAAATGCATCCCAGTTCAATCCACAATATATTAAGCAGAACTACCATTTAAAACTGTGATAAGAAACGTGCCTCTATAGCAGTGGTTCTCAAACCCCCCACCACTGCACATTTTGCATGTCACCCTCATCTAACGCACCTGATTCAAGTCATCAGCTAATTAGTAGAGACTGCAAGAGTTGAATTGGGTGTGTTAGATAAACCTCTGATCTATAGCACCAAATCAGCATATTACAATGATTTTGTGGCTTCTGAATTTAATTTGTAATAATATTTTACAATAGTGCTGTTTTAATGTATTTTCGATCAAATAAAGGCAGCCTTGGTAAGCATAAAAGACGTAAAAAAAAAAAAAAACATCTTGCCGATCCCAAACTTTTAAACAGTTGTGTAGCTTCAGGAAGTCAAGAGTTGGTTTACCTTCTCTTTGACCTTGCTGGGGCTGTAGTTCTTGTTGGTGGTAGCAGGCACGGCTTCTTTCTCCACCACCCCCACAAAACGCAGCTCAGACTGAGTGTGGAATGACACTGTGCCCTTGGGCAGCTTTTTGATCCGCACGGCATGGTTTCTTTGGGCTGACAGCATGTCCTGATGGAGGCAAGAGGGGGTGTTTTAAAGCTGGATTGAGGCAATGTAAGATCGATTTTTACTTTTGCCTCTGCTTTGTTTACAGTATAAACAGTTGACCAGTCTGGGTTTTTCAAAGGCTGATTTCAATATCTTGAGAGCAGGATGTCCGTCGGACATCAAATTATTGACATAAAAAAAAAAATACATAAATAAATAAAAATAATTTATTGAAGCTGAGAGAAAATCAGCCACACAAAAGTGGCTCTGGTTTGGCGATATCTAGAAACTCACAGGGACAACGGTGAATTCCACTTCATCAGAAATGTGCAGTTGGCTCTCTTCCAGAACCTCGCTGAAATGAAAGAACATTCGGGCATCACGGTCCACACATTTGATGAAGCCAAAACCATCACGCACGGCAGCTATCACACCCTGCACAAAAAAACAAGCAAAGAGACAAAGCCAACATTAGTAAAAAGTAAAAGCCTTGCAATAAAATGACAAAATGCTGCTGTTGTACCATTTCACGGGTCTCCTTGGTGAAATGGAAGGTGTCAGGGAGGATGTCGATATTTGTTGCTCTCTCCAGTTTGTCCCGACGGTCAGTGGATATATTGAACTGGACATGGTCGCCCTCCAGCAGGGTCACTTTGGACTTGGTGTCCTTCTCCCCAAATAGCAGCTCTTTGTCAGTGAAATTAATTCTGGCACTGATTCGCCCAGGCAGCGGGTCGTTCTGAGTGAGACAAATGGAGTCTTATTCGATTTAACATGCAAGCAGTATCTATATGGTAATGTTATCTAGGGAGTCTGGGAAGACTAATGACAAGAGCTGATTCACAAACCTGATTCTTGGTAGGGACCTTGGGAATAACCTTGGTGACAGTGCCCTCAAAGGTTTCAATACTAATATCCTCAAATATAACCGTGCCCTGAGGCAGCAGTCTCACATCTGTGGCCACTTCCTTGCCCTATGAGGCAAAGAGAAACCTCTATAAATATGTTTGAAACAGCAATGCTACTCATGCATTTCACTCAAAATGTATGAAAGTAAAAACTTCAATGATTTTTTTAGTTAATAACAAAAAACAAATTTTGCTTTTAGAAGTCCTTTATTTCTGCTGAAGTGCTTACATTTCTTTCTTTAATGGTGAATTCCACGTCATCTCCAGCTTGTAGAGCCTCCAGATCCCCTTTAAACTCACTGTAGTGGAAGAAGATCTCCTTCACAACATCTCCTCGTTCAATAAATCCAAAGGCCTCCTGCAAGTCACAATCATAGCTTTAAAAACAGGCAAAAAAATATGCAAATCTATACTTTGACAAATGAATTTTACCATTCAGAACCTAATTCAAGCACTCAATTTAAAAAAAAAAAAAAAAAAAAAAAAAAAAGTAGAATTCTAATTTCAAAATTGTACATTTTAAAAATTTGCAGCTGGATTCTAAAAACCCAAATTCTTTGACATTTTATAATTTTAAAAACAATCAACAACAACAAATAAAACTTAACCCAGACTAAAGAGATAAGAGCAGTCTGAAGTACCTTCCCACCACATGGCAGGAGATCAGTAGTCCTCAGTATTCAGAGTATATAAAAAAAATAACGCAGCTACTAACACAAAACTCATCTTTGAATCAGATCCTTACCTTGGTAGCACAAACCACTCCCTGACATCTTGACTGTTGCTTATTTACCAATACAATGTTGTGAGCACTAACAGCACCAGTACTGAAAGAAACAAAAAATAAATCATTTTCACATTAATTTTTTTTTTTTTTTTTTGACATTTTACCTACATCAATTAGACATTAAAGAAATCGACTTACTGCTTGTTGGTCTCCATGTAAAAACTGACTTTGTCTCCAGTATCTAAAGAAACATTTCCTTCCACATCATCAGGGGTATAGGTCAAATAAAACACTTCCTGTGAGAAATATCAAACCAAACATTTTGAGAAACATCAACTACCAAAATCAATGCACCACCTAGAGACTAATATGAACCATAGTACTGTTCTTTTATGTTAAATTCAGTACATTTTTGTCTAGGTTTGCTGATTGTGTTTAAAATGTTTAGGAAACTCTACAAAGGAGGATAAATGACACTCACCCCATTCCTCTCATAACACACACTGCCTGTGGGCACTTGACCAGGTGCAGACTTCCCGTCCAGGTGAGAGGGGATAGCTGATACTACCTGAAGAAAAGGACCGTACAAACAGACAAGATGAGGTTAGAGGTTGTATTGGTGAGAGAGACAGGATCAATGTTAATGCTAAAGAGAATATAAACTAAATAAGATTTTTAATTAAGAACAGCATTAAGGTAAAGATTTGACTTGTTTGTCTGAGTTCAAGGAACCAGTAATAAACTGAATATTTAAATACATGACTGACAGATTTGACATTGACAACAAATCAAGATTTTTTTCTCCCACAACTATATTAAATGAGGATGAAAAGTCCCCCCAACAAGACCACAAAACACGAAGACAATCAAGCTCATTGTGAACCCACACAAAACAAAACAATAGCATCAGGTTGGTTAAGGATTGCTAGATGTAATTCCTGATAATTGAAACCAGTGATGCATGTGGGTTTGCCTGATCAAAATGGATTAAAAATGAGCTTGAAATCCCCAACAATGACAGACATTAATGGGACAAGGACAATAAAACACAAAAGTAAAATGTGTTCCTTAACTGGATGAATAAAACCATGCAGCACAGTTAAAGGAGAGGCGTGCAAGTCAGGCCCCACCTGCCCAGAAATTCGCTCTTCTGGCAACATTTCTGCCTTGATTTTTACTAGCTTCACCGCAATTGGTTTGCCAGTGCGTCTATCAGACGACACCTCAAACTCCACATCATCTGAAAAGTAGTGGGACAGACATGACATGGAATAAGTCAATTCCTGCATTAATATTCATGTTGGAAGCAAAACAAAATATTTACTTGCATGTATTGGCTTGTCGATATTGAATCCTGACAATACATGTAATGATTTTGCTGGAGAAGTGTATATAAGTTTACAATAAAACACATTTTATTTGGCCATATGCTTCCCTAAAGATTGTCACTAGTCTAGTTTCACAAGGCCAGTTGCATAAACTGCTAAGACTAGTCTTACAAGTTAGTCATCACATTTCATAAGACTGTTCATAACCTTTTTAAGTCATTTACATAAAAATGTAGATTGGTCTAATTTGATACTAAAAAGTAAGACTGACTGCCCCTTGACTAACTGCTAGTTGGTCAAACTAGTACTTAAGATACAGTCTTAACATAATGGCTATGTTCATGCAACTGGCCCCTGTGATCTCACAACTCTCAAGTATGAGATTAAGATGTAGATAAGTCTCTCAGATTTAAACTTCATAGCGAAAAAAGGATGTTAGGGTGGGTAGGTTTAATTTTAGTGAATCAGTTCATACTGTCTGTTTAAATAAAGTTATTCATAATGCTGATTCAATGATTTGTATGGATCAAAAACATTCAACGTTTTTGGTAATAAACTTAGCCAAAATGGTTATTGTCAAAAGGCTAATAAATACACTTTTTAGTTACACCTCTGAGCCCTAGATCTTGCTTCAACTTATACCTCCAATCTTAAGCTCCTGCAGGTTGCCGTTGTACTGAGAACAATGGAAGAAGAGACGGGCCTGTCTCTCAGAGCACTGAATGAAGCCATATGATGTAAGCAGCTTTTCAACCACTCCTGTCTCACGGATTCCCATGCTCGTTCCATTGGCAAATCCACCATGGCCATTATTATGCAGCAGACTGGGGTCAAAACTCATCTATGGAGAAATAAGACACGTGTTCAAAAAAAAAAAAAAACACCTTATTCAGCTTTCAGCTCACTCTCCACACATATGACTGCTCCACAATAGATCAGAACAAGTGTGGAAATGGTAAAATGGGATGAAACAGGATTATAAATGTTGCAAAAAAACAAACAAACAAACCAAACATTTGATGCATGTAGATGCAAGAGTTTCTCTCCTCTGTGAGGCCTGCTTGAATGGGTTCCTTGATCAAAATGACCAAGATAATCAGCTTGAACTTGTACTATACTGAAGAAAACGCTTCACAAATGCAAAGTCTATTGGTTTCATATTAAACCTAGAAATTATGTTCATGCATTTAATCCACCTCACACGCATTTAGTTATATTAGAAGATACACACAAACAAACTCACCACCACATTCAGTTACAACTACGTCTCTCTGGACAACTTCATCCACAAATTGAGTTAATTGTAAGTGAACGGTCAGCAGGCATGTGGTCAAATTTAGACAAAATAAAAAAAATATACAAATACTATAGCTTTAAAAAAAAAAAAAAAAAAAAAACTCCACAAAGCCAACAGAGCTTGAAAACTCAACTCCAAGCATGCAGTTATAGTGTCAGGTATTCTTTGACCAGTGAGGAAATCAAGCCAGCACACACTGTCCCATCATGACCACTTACAGATCGCTGATACAAGGGGGTCCGCTTTTGCTTTTTGCCCCCTACCGCGCGAGAGCTATGGCACGAAACTGAGGCAGAGCGGGGGATTGGCTGGCTTGAGGTGGAGGGGGTAGGGGCAGCAACAGGGGCATCAGAGGCCTCCATCTTCAGGTGAATGTAGGGGGTGGTGGGACACTGGGGGGTATAAAGGGGGAGTGGATTTAAAAAAAAAAAAAAAAAAAAAAAGAACTAGCTAAATGAAGGATCACCAAACAGGAAGTGCCAAAAACGCATCAGCAGACCTTACTGAGAGTTCAATTCTGTACAAAAATAAATAAAATCACTCCTATAAGACATGTCAAATAGGCCATCACCACTGCGATGACCTAGATGGGTTATAAAAAAAAACAAAAAAAACAAACAAAAAAAAACAAACAAATTTTTCCTCTTGTCAAGGTGATGTTAATTACTAGCAGGTAGTTGTGAATATGTAATATTCCAAAGACTTTGATAAATCTGAAAAATAATGAGAACCCTAAACCAATCAAAAATGTGCATTTAGCTCAAAAGTCCAGAAATTATATTAAAGATAAAATGAAGTGATGAGATTGTTGGTGTCTGTTACACAAATATAAAAAGACATAACAGGGTTTTCCAGGGTCAAAAATAGTCTTCGGTGGTGGAGGACAAACACGGTCATCCACACACACAGTACAAAGAACCCTACCTGTGTGAACTGCAAGCCCATACTGACAATAAATCCAAAATAAATGAAAAGAAACTAATGTTAACTTATCCTATTTATTCATGAAATAAAATAAAAATATGTAAAAATCTGTAAATTTTTATGCAAAAAGTCACTAAGTGACTGATTTTAAAAGTTAGTAATAAAATAAAGAAAAATTACAAATTTGGCAGGTCTATTATTTTGCATTTACACTATTTCTTACTATCGAAAAACAATGGAAAAGTTAATATTGTGGGTATTATTGCAAAACCATAATTATTACAACATCAGAAACTAGTAACATTACTTCCATGGATATTCTGCATCACAGCAATCAAAGCTTTTCAGTTGGAAAAAAAAACAAAAAAAAAAAAACCCCGCTGCACCTCCAAAGTGCTCATGTGCCTCTAGCTGGGCATTTTCAGAAAAACGCTTTGGTGGACACCCTTTAATGGAATATATTTTGTTAGGCATATGCCAAATTAGTCTCTTTTGCATGTACGCAATAAAAGTCCAGAAAATTCCACAGAGTTCCTGGACATGTAAATTACGTAGTTGTAATTCATGGGTGGGGATTATGCCAACTGTGAAATTGTGCACGCCACCTTATTTACAAACAATTGGAATTCATTAACATACACACGTTTAACTATCAAATCTGAGGCTTACGAAATGTTTGTGAGTTCTCAGGAAGGTCAGTTTAATGTGCAAATTACTCTGAATTTACGAATGAGGCCCATTGTATGGAAAAAAAAAAAAAAATTGTTCCACAGAAGGAAAAAAAAAAGTAACAGGTTTGGAATGACATGAGGGAGAGTATTTTATTTTTGTTTTAGGGTGAACTATTCCTTAAACTTTAATTCCCCACCCTGTGATGGAAGACATGCTCGAGGAAATGTGTTTAGTTTGATGAAGCGACTAGGAATGGCACTACTAGACTACACAGTAACAGGAAATGGATAGATGACAGACTACGACCAGCCTCGACCACTGGGCCATTACATCAAAACAGATACAGGATATACGTTATACACCCATAAATGCTTTAGATTCACTCAGTGTCTGAAAACTAAGCCTAATATCCATTTTCAGTGAGTCAGACACTCTTCAATAGCAGCCAAATCAAAGGAGTAAAGTAAACACAGATTTGTACCAGCCACTATATTGGTCTTAGCGAAAACATGATCATCGTTCTTGCCTCGCCACCTCTCGTTGCTGCTAATCTCTATGGCAAGTGATCGAGGCCAGCCTCTAAGCCTGCTGATCAAGATGATGGGGTAAAGGAACAGCGCAGAGAGGGGCAACAGTGGGTGTTCAATGAACGAGTCGAGTTCGGGAGAGTGGGGGAAAGTAGGGTGGAGAGCGGATGGCTGGGCACTTACGGAACGGCCGTAGGGTGACAGGCTGAGACCGACGGGCGAGGTGCTGTTCAGGTCAGCGCTAACAAACGCTGCAGGTGGCGACGCCGGCAAGGTAAACTCGACAAAACCTTTCCAGGGACTACCCATAATTCTCCCATTCACAGTGGCCAAATCTACCACACCTGGGATTGATCAGATTAAGCCGTTTCCCAGAGTCTAGATTATATTTTCTTTTTAATTCAGTCGTTGTGTTGCAGCTCCTCCCTTCCCTCTCCCTTTGGTTACACACCCAACAAAACACCTCTGGATTTCTGCAAAGGTGAAGAAAGGAGGGAAGCTGTGAAAATAAACTGAGGGAAAGGCAACAAGAACAGCTAGTGAACAAAGCAGCAGAAGGGTCAGTCGAGGGCTGCGAGTGTGCGTTGGGGCGAGGATCCTAAAGACAACAACATGCCAGTGTGCCTCATCCGCACACAAGGTTGGGCCAAGACCTAATACATTCTTATAAAGACGGCTAAATTAAGTACGTATTACCTCTTTCCATCAGAAAAACATGTCTAGAGTATTTTATGTCCAACTAGAAGGAAGAATTGTTCAGAGAGTTGCAAAACATGAGCAAAGCATGCTTGAACAACTACAATAGACAGGTTGGCACTTGAGTAAACAATGAAACCAGCACAGCTTTAGTTCACTCAATATTCATACTTTGAACAAGACAAAACAGGACAAAATGAGTGAAAGAAAGTCCATTCATAAGAATTTAGAAATTGAAAGGTTTGCCCCAAAATAAATTAATTCACCCTCATGTCGTTCCAAAGACTTTCGTTCATCTTGTAAACAAAGATGTATAATATTCTCTTATCCTTTTTGTCCATCTATTATAAGTCCATAAAATAAAAACACATTAAAAAGTAAAAAAAGACATTGTCAAAGTGATCCATATGAATATGTCTGTTGACATGATCGACATGACCAATCTTTCTTTAAAAACATTTTTTCCCCCCAAGATGAACAAAATCTTAGGTTTGAAACGACATGAAGGCGAGTACAAGACAATTTTCATTTTTGGGTGAACTATCGCTTTAATTCTCTAACTTTAACTGCCGGTGAAGTTTTATGTTAAAGTTGAATGATCTCCTTTCCAAAACCTTGTGAGCTGCCTACATAGTCAGCATTTTAAGGAATCACAGGTAGGGGGAAATGCCTAGTTTTGGCCACATAATAAGGCACCATTGCATGCAAGCATCCTTCATGGAGAAGGCAATCCCATAATGCACTGCAACTGCTGCAGTGAAAAAAATCATCCAAGAAAGAAGAATTGATTATAAATAGACTTTATTAGGGATGCGTCAGAAGGCTAAATCCGATTTCAGAAAGGAAAATGAGTAACAAACACATTCTACTGAGCCCCTAAAGGAACATTGTTTGGCTTGCTGTGGTAAGGCCCCGATATGCTCATGGCGAAGTTCTTTGTTCTTCGCTTAGGGGTGAAAAGAAGTTTGAAATACGTGACCAGCGATATACTGATAGCGAACATCCGACGCTGCCCACACTGCTGAGAGCGGCATTTTGATGGATATTTAATTATGTTCTGCACACTTTCCTTTCAATAACAAAATAATCACAACAAAAATCAGAAACCAGCAAGCATTTAAGAATGTGTAAGAAAAGCATCTGATCATCATAGCAACGTTGATATGTTAGTACAAGTTTTGCAATTTGGCACTCCAGTAAAGTCACCTCACATTTATACAGCACTTCATACAATAGATTGCTTAAAATCAAGCAGCTTTACAGTATTAAACATGAAAACCAGTGTCAGGGTCTCATTTTATCAGTACAAGTACAACTCAAATCTAAATCGGCTCTCCAGTGTCTTTGTTTTTACTCATGGACGTCTGACCTTGAACTACCTACCTATTACATGAAGGCGTTTACCAGACAGAGCAAACTTTTCCTAAAGCGGTTTCGAACTCCCAAAACGAACTTCGCTTTGGCCTGATTATGTTCAAATCGACGTCACATAAGTTCATTCTTCAATTTCACTTTCGCTTAAAGAATTTCGAGGCCTGCAGTCGGTTACATTACAGTACATCAGATTTCACTTATCATGTGAAGATAGTAAGGAGCGATGACTGACAGGATGATGGAGGATTTGGTACACAACAGATTTGAGTGTCACTGACATTTTATCTTGTAAAATGATGTTGTCAATCCCGCCACAAATTCGAAAGTGAAAAGCAAATGTGCATTCAAAATGCACATTTCCTCCCATGTCCCTTTTTGAGGCTCCGCAGAATACGCCATTTCCTCTCTGAACGTAGAATTCAGCTTCAGGCACATCCCTACTTTTCATTCAATCAATACCAAAAATAAAGTTAAATCTTTCAGTTAGACTTAATTATGCAATACTTGAGTTTTATGGGGGTTTTTTTTATTAGCTTAGCAAGATGCTAATGCTAAACATTCCATTTCAGTTAAGATGCTGCTTAGAAGGCAGCTCACTAGTTTCTGGTTAACACATTTTAAGCTTTAAATTAAGAGATATAAACAGCATGAACAATCGGCCTGATTTGGCACGCTGTACATTATAAATGAAAACAAGCCAGACAAATCAGAATTATTCCTTATGGAAAGAAAAGAAAAATAAAAGGCGGAGTGTCTGGCAAGACTTACCTTGTTCTGTTGTCTTGGAAGGCTGTAATGATTTGGACCAATCAATCACTTAATCGATGCTTCAGATTCGGCTCACACACGCGCATGCACACACACTTGTAAGGTTCGGCTCTCTGGCACACGTTCTAATTACAAAAAGTTGCAAAAAATAAAGGACAAAAAGCAAAACAAAAAATAGAGATATTCAAATAAAAAGGCAAGTGCAGGTATAGGAACACTTCTTTTGAAAAAAGTGAAGGACAAAATAAAGACTAGGTGAATGGGGGAGAAAAAAAAAAGATCAGGAGGGAGGGATTCGGTCTGCAATTGACAGAAAAAAAAAAGGTCAAAACTGAAAAGACTAGCAGACAGCAGCCCTCTCCGCACCCCAGAAGAGGAAGAGGTGCGGGGAGGATGAGGAGGGCTTGGCGCAGCGTTGGGACGTGTGCTTTTTCAAAGCTGTTGAGTAGGCACAAACTTCTTGTCTCAGATCAGGTCTCGCCTTCGCTGTTAACGTTGATGGTTGGTTGCTACGCTTGTTGCGGCCTGGTTCTGTTTCTTAAATCTTTGGTTTGTTCGTTTGGTTGCTTCGTGTTGCTTTAGTTTTCTCGTTTTGTAAGCAGTGCAGTTCTTTGTCTTGATCTTCAGAGTTATTGTACCGTTGGGTCGTTTTGGGGATGCTTGTTATGTTTTCTTTTTCCTTGACGTTTCTTCTGACCGATAGATGATCTGAACTTGAAGTAGGTTTCAGATGGTACAAAAATCAATTCGGTTTCACTTCATACTGTTTAGGGGAAGAAAAAAAAAACAAAACAAAGGATATTAGATAACAGATAAGTTACATATTAAATGCATCTAGTGTAACAAAAGCTATATATTAATAGAATTCTGGTTTAGTTTTGCCCCCTAAAGTATTAAACACCCTAAAGACATGATTTAACAATCAATCCCCTCGGTCACATTCATTTAATGTGGGTTAAATGGCATGTTACTCTCCTGTTGATACACAAGCCTAAAAATAAAGTTTCCTCCGTCCTCAGTGTGCTCTGGTGTAGAGAAGAGCAGCTGACTGAAAACACACGAGGATCAACAAGCCTCAGCGTGAACCAGCAGTTGGCTGAGTATTTATGGAATACATTCAATACATTCATTCAAGCGGTCAACAACTGCAGATATTCAGCATGCCAATCATTCAGTTCCCTCTGGTCTATTACACATGAGGTGGAAGGATCAAAGAGCTTGATATATAGGCCAGTTCACTACTTGATTTAATGGATCAAGTACAGGCTTAAAATGGATGGAGACAACATCTTACATAGCTAGCCAATTCTGTACACAAGAAACAAAGAGAAACAGTTTAAAGGTGCCATCGAATGTTTTTTTACAAGATGTAATATAAGTCTAAGGTGTCCCCTGAATGTGTCTGAAGTTTCAGCTCAAAATACCCCATAGATTTTTTTAAATTAATTTTTGTAACTACCTATTTTGGGGCATCATTGAATATGAGCCGATTAATGCTGTGCGGCCCCTTTAAATCTCGTGCTCTCTGCCCACGGAGCTCGCGCTTGCCTTAAACAGTGCCTAAACAAAGTTTACACAGCTAATATAACCCTAAAATGGATCTTTACAAAGTGTTCGTCATGCATGCGTCGGACTATGTGAGTATTGTATACTGTTATAATGTTTGATTCTGAATGAATTTGAGGCTGTGATCTGCGGCTAATGCTACACTGTTGGAGAGATTTATAAAGAATGAAGTTGTGTTTATGAATTATACAGACTGCAAGTGTTTAAAAATTAAAATAGCGAAGGCTCTCTTGTCTCCGTGAATACAGTAAGAAACGACGGTAACTTTAACCACATTTAACAGTACATTAGCAACATGCTAACGAAACATTTAGAAAGACAATTTACAAATATCACAAAAAATATCATGGATCATGACAGTCATCATTGCTCCATCTGCCATTTTTCACTATTGTTCTTGCTTGTTTACCTAGTCTGATGATTCAGCTGTGCACATCCAGACATTATTACTGGCTGCCCTTGTCTAATGCCTTTCATAATGTTGGGAACATGGGCTGGCAATGGCATATGCAAATATTTTCGTAACAGTCGGTGTTATGTTGAGATTCGCCTGTTCTTCGGAGGTCTTTTAAACAAATGAGATTTATATAAGGAGGAGAAAATAATGGAGTTTGAGACTCACTGTATGTCATTTCCATGTACTGAACTCTTGTTATTTAACTATGCCAAGATAAATTTTTCATTTGAGGGCACCTTTAAGAGTTGCAATGAAACAGAAGTAGTGACATCTTTTCTTCCATATTGTGACGCACATCAGACCCGAGTGTAACAATTTGTTGAGAAAGAAAAAAAATGTAGGCCAGGGACTTGGCTCTCTGCATTGGTTGTTCGGATTTTGAGATGTGGGCATTGCACTCAAAAGTGGAGCCAGATGAACTTAAGCTTGCAAGAGCAGGTTTAAGCAGACTAAATGACTGGAGAAGTGGACTGCACCAGAGAGAAGTCACTTTCACTAAAAGGTCCAGTTATGACATTATGATTAAACTTTACAAGGTTAAAACATTTTTTTTAAACGCACATGCATGGATAGATTGATAACATTAAGAAAATGCATTTAGAAAATAGGGTGAATTTTCATTTCATGGGAACTTTAAAACAGAATTGCAAACAGGTCAAATAATGCCCATGACTTGTACGTCAGAAAAACACACATAGTGCCAGAAAAACAAACCTTGAGAGTACACTGTGTGCCTAAAAGGAACAATTCCCTTTAAATAATAATTCAGATAATTCCTGAAAACATTCATTTTAATACACTTTTATGGTATATTATCTTATGTCGTTTTACAGCTTTAAAACTTTGTCACTGTATGAAAAAGAAAAATCAGACTCTGTAAATTTCATTTTGTTTTATTGAATATTTTATGAGTTGAAAAATTCGATAGAAAACAAAAGCATGAGGGTACAAATTGCCAGGAGTGTGTTGGAATTACATTAAAGTGAGTAATATTTAATCTTTGGCTGAACAATCCCCTTAAAATGCATTAAAAATATATATTGTAAACGCACCAAAATTGGAACAACAAAAACGTGTTGAAAAACAAGTGAATTGATCCCGCCTACAGGGAAGTTCACAGACCCAAGCACGTGACGTCGACACCCTCGAGCGCGTGCTGCTCAGCTGCGCTTGACAGCAGCTCAAATATACAAATCAAAAGCTACAAAGTATATCGAAACCACTGTTCTTAGTTCACAAATTCATTTAAAAAAACGAAACTGCTGATTTCTACAGCATACATAGAAGGAAAAAAAAATAGGACATTAAACTAAGTGACGCAAGCAGCGCTTGAGCAATAGCTGGGAGTGGATCCATCTGGAGCTCATCCAAAGACAAAATCACAAGCAATGCCATTTCAGACAAGACTGAACTCCGACGAGCACATTAGAAAGTGCACTTTGAGGATAAATAAAAAAAAAAACAGTTAAAAGAGAATCTTTTCAAATATTTCAAATTTAATTTGACCTTTCCCAACACTTTAAAAAAGGCATTCCCATATCTTATTCAGTCACAACTGGGATATCATGGAAAGGGGTTTAACAAAGAACTTTACAAATATTGCTCTTATAAAAAGCAATTTCTTACTCAGAGCAATTACTTGAATTGAAACTTGTACATTCATTATAAACTGGATTTTAAAGGGTTTAATTGATTACAATTGCTTTCCAGGGCCTGCAAAAAAAAAAAAAAAAAAAAAAAAAAATTACAATTTCCAAATTTCCTGTTATTTTAAGGTTATCATGACCACGGAAATGTTGGTTTTAATAGTAATTCGTTTGGAAAGCAAGTAAACTCTTCTCCTGTCCTGACAAAAAGGGGTTTGAGTTGTTTAAGTCCAATAACTATGTGTCGATATAGCGGGACACACTTTGATCCAGTCGGGCTTAAAATAAATCACTCAACCCGACAACAAAGGCACACGGTGGCGGCTGTCGGGTCGCTCTGGACCAACGCTGTTACGTTGGATCCTCGACTGGGCGGTTTCATTTCTTGACAAGTGACCTTTGTAAAATATCTCCAATGTAGGAAGTGTTAAATAAAAACGTGTTTTTTCACGGTTTAAAGCGACTGTTCCCCAGTAACAGTGCATCGCTGGCTAACATGCTAAACCGCTAGAGCACACGCAGAGGAAACACTGCCCCCACCCTAAAACGTTTAACTATTCAAAAACACGCACGGATATTTAGAGAGTGATATAAATTCAAATGTCGGACGCTCATACGTTCATATACCCATGTGAAAATTATGTGACATCGCAACATTTAATAAATATAGAGGAAAAACTCACCCCAACAGCTTTCAGCACTGTCACCAGCGCCGCCATAAGCAGCACGGCACATTACGTAGTGAGGGGCTGTGCTAACTCTCGCGATATTAAAACAATACCGTGTGAACTGAGGGGGGACACGCCACTGGGTCAGACGTCACGTGTAAAGTACAGATAACTTCTGTTCTATATTTCTAATGTTAACTGTTTTTTTTATAGTATCAGTGATTCCTATAAGTGGTCCAAGCTTAGACTTTATTGTATCAGATTTGTCTTGTGGAAAATGCCCAACTAACTCAAGGTACCATACAATTAACCCAACACAACACGTTTTACTGTGGTTTATGATATGGCACTATGGTAATACAATTTTTTTTATACATGTGCCTTGGTAGTACATGGATGTCAGATGTTTTTATACTTAATTCCATAAAATACCCTCATTGGTCCACAGTTCCAGCACAGCACACCACATGGCTTCTCTATCACCATGAGTGATAAACTTCTTTGGATAAAAGTGCCTACTTGATGTCAGAGAACAAAGTGACCTAAGTGCCACTGAGTAATGCAAAAGATATAATTCATGAAAAAAAAAAAAAAAAAAAGTCATTGTGGCAATTTTTTTTTATTAGAAAATAATAAATATTACTGTCAAACCCAATCTACACCTTTTGGTAAAAATATGAAACATGTTTACCATTCTAAGACATGTACTATAAAAGTTACTATAACATGGTCACACTGAAAGAGACTATGCTTTATACTGTATATGAAGCCATACAGAGACGACAACTGGCAAAAAAGATACAAATAACACTTAATATGTACTCTGCACACTGATTTTTTTTCTTTTAATTCAAAATTGTACCTAATATAAATTGAAATAAAAATAACAAGTATGATCATATTATGACAAAACGATTCTTGTAACCACGAGTCATAAGGCACTTTCTATGGCACTCTTCTCCATGAGAGGGACAGAAGGGTGGATGTGGTGAAAACAGCAGTCTATGGTTTCTCAGCAATCATCCACCATCTTTCATGTTCAGGGAATGGTCCTTTGATTCCTCAATACTATGGTATTCTCTTTAAATGAGCCAATAAAACACAAAACAGCCAAGCATCACCCAATGGCTAGCCCAGTTTAGCTCCGACCACTTTTGAATGGTGTGACTGGCCATGTAACCCTGTGTGGAAACAAAATGCTGCGATAAAGCAACTTTTACCAATTGGATTTAATAGATTTTTATTAGTAGTTGATTGTTTATATTATTTAATATAATTAAATAAAATTGTATAAATTGTAAATTAAAAAAGAATGCATATAAACAAATGCTCACCTCCTCAGCATGCATATTGTCCATTTCAGAGTCAAACAATGATCCCAAATATGTCAGGTGGAATATTGACAATGCACTGAAGAACACGTTAACACCATATACCCACATAGTCTACAATAATAAAAAAAAGAAAAACAAAAAGGGATCTCAATTTAATAATATAACTCCATTAGGAATTCCAGTGGAAATCTGTGAACTAGAGATTTCTCCATGCACAAACATTTGATCCTGCAGTGCAGGACTTGGTTAAAGTAACAGATCACCTTCTTATTTTGGTGATGGCAGTCACTTGGACAGCGCTTTGACAGTATACAGGCACTGAAAATAGCCGCCAACCGCTTTCTCAGAACTACAAGAGAAAACAGAGTTTGTATTTCAGTCCTTTTGGCTAGACTATTGATGTCACTTCAATTACAGATGTTAGAATGTCATGTCTACTGAAATGTGGGCCATGATGACTATGCATTAGCATTAATATGTTAATATAACTGATTAACTGATTGCATCAAAGCTCTTCTAATTTTATTGAAGGCAAGAATGCATGAATGAAATAAAATGATTGTTTACCATGTTCAACGTAAGTAATGAATCCCAAAGACAGCAGCACGGCCCCCAGATGAAAGCTGAGACCCTGTCAAACAACACGTAATTCATTAATGGCAGAAAATACACTACCAAATCGAATTACTACTATCAAAAGTTTGGGGCCAGAACGTTTTTTTTTTTTTCAAAACTTAATATTTTTATTAAGTTGATCAAAAGCAAATGTGATACATTTATAATGTTACAAAATATTTCTATTTCAAATAACTTCTATTTTTTTGAACGTTTTATTCATCAAAAAAATCCTGAAAAATGTATCACGGGTTCCACAAAAACACCAAGCAGCACAGCTGTTTCAACCTTGATGATAATAATAAATGTTTCTTGACCAAATCAGCATATCAGAATTTCAGTGACAGTAAACTGGAGTAATGGCTGCTGAAAATTCAGCTTTGACATCACATGAAAAAAATCTGAGTCAAGAATTTTATTTTATTTTCTACATTTTAGAATCATTTATATGAATTTAGAATCAGTTCTGAAAAGTACAATGTCCTATATTAACCACCAGAGGTCTCCACTCAACTACATTAATTTTAAGGAGGAATCCCTGTCACTGATATTTTTCTTAATTTAGTGTAGTTGATTTCTGTGATGTGCATTTATGCACTAAGTTCCAAAAAAAAAATTCACATGTAGTTAGAGTTGTTAAGTGATTTCAGGCTTTTTACTCATTTTTGTTAGAAATATCCACAGAATTGGACCCATCCTTATCCCTACAACCATCCTTTCTCCAAAACCCACATTTTTAAATACAAGTCAGCAAACCCAAACATATTCACACAGTGTTTTTAAATTCTTATAACTCTTATTCTTATATATTTATATTCCCAAAAGGTCAAACTGGTATTACAGCATGAGTGATTTTATCTTAGCTACACAGTGAGTTACAGCCTAACACGCACAACTACAACAGCTCACTAAGGTGACAAGGAATAAGCTGTCAGGGTAGGCAGCTGTGATTGAATTATCTAGCGACACCAGCTGTAGACAGCAGTTTAAATCTGGGTCATGGTGTTCTGAGATAACAAACCATCTTTATCCATGCGGTCATGTTAGAGGGAAACTGTTTTCTGGATCAGGTGTTCTTTTATCCTTATACAAACTCAAATCTGTTTAAACAGATGGAACCTGATTCTGTGCCAACAAACCTTCCTTGTGATAATGTTAATAACCAGAGAGCTGAAAAATCATACTTACATGTAACAATGCACTGGCAGTGTAGGTCACCAAGATGGCAGGAAAAGTGCCAAGTTTGAGTGCACTTTTAAAGACGTCTGTGTGTTAAAATGTTTAGAGAACATTAATATTTTACATATACAGTATATAAATCAATTATACGTCACAAATCTGAATAAATACACATACATGCGTTAAGCCACTTAGACATGGGCAGATTCCAAGAGGTAACAACTTCCACCATAGACCTCGGCAATTCCACATTCATAGGTTTAGCTACCGTAATATCCCTTTGAATTAACAAAATGTCACATTAGGTCTCAATAACTCAAAAGAATGATAAATAAAGAGAGAAGCATGAATACATGCCATTTGAGGTGGTCTTTGTGCTCAGAGAATCCAGCTCCAGCCATCACAGTGGTTGTTTCGCTCAAGTAGCTGACAAAATAATTGCTGAAGTGGAAGGACACTGCATTTTCATAAGCGTGAAGCCACCTGAGGACATAAGGCCAATAAGAACAATATTAAACAGACAATGAAAAACAGACAATTTCATTTCCTCTGGATATGGAAGCACTCTGAGGGAGGGAGAAAAGAGCAGCTCACCTACGAGGAAGTCCATCTCCATAGATGGGAATGAAGTAAGGAAAGAGATAAGGAGCAATACAGTTGGAAATAACCAGGCAGATCTGACTCCTCAGAAAGCTCAGAGCAATCTTTCCAAACCAGCCAACGCTCTGCAGGAGATAGTTAGATATTTACTGAATAAAAAGCTCTTTGCTGATGGAAATGCGCTCAGCACAAATAAAGATTATCTTCTCTTCTTTAAAAGAAAACTATTATTTTTCTCATTTAACATTTAGCATGCAAAACACATTCAATTTATTTTAATGTCAATATTTGCATATGCATATAAAGACACTTTATGAAAACTGTGTTGAAACCATTTGTATTGGAAAAAGTGGTATTTATACATATTTATAAAGATAAGGGGTCTGTAAGACTTGCGCTCACAATGGCTGTATTTATTTATTTATCTATTTATTATCAAAATACAGTAAAAACCGTAATATTGTGAAATATTACAATTTAAAATAACTGTTTTAATAGTGTTTTTCCTGTGATGGCCATTACTCCAGTCTTCAGTGTCACATGATCCTTCAGAAATCATTCTAATATGCTGAATAATAAGTAATATTTCTTATTATAATCAATTTTGAAAACAGTTGTGCTGCTTAATACTTCATTTTTTTAGGATACCTTGATTAATAGAACATTTTTAAAAACAGCATTTTTGAATTTTTTTTGTAACAATGTTAATGTCTACTGTCATTATTGATCAATTTAATCATCCTTGCCTAATTTAAGTATTAATTTACTTTAAAAAAAAGAAATACACATGAATAAATGTTCACATAAATATATATACGGAAGGAGATAATAAAGAAACTAAATTTGACAAAGATAAATAAAATAATAAATATTTAAAATAATAATATAATAATAATAATAAAATAATAGTTAACCTGCAATAAATACAAAAATAAGATTATAAAAATAGGAATAAAATAATTTAAATAAATTGTATTTACCATTTTGCGTCCATTAATTGCATCTGTATAGCGGGCGAAACTGATCCATGGGCCAAAGATGACGGTTCCCGCAAAGAAGAGGTATCCCATGAACTCCAGCGGGGAGGGAAAGGAGGACACAGCACCTCGATCCAGGTCAAAGGCCAGAGAGATGGCCTTCATGGCCACCACCATCTGAGAGCCTGGACACAACCAAAACAGTCAGTACTGGACATGTGATGCAATGGTGAGTGTTATCTAAGGAAAATACACTATGTATAAAAAGCTTGAGTAAAATATGCAGATTAAAGGGATAGTTCACCCAAAAATGAAAATTTGATGTTTTTCTGCTTATCCCCAGGGCATCCAAGATGTAGGAGACTTTGTTTCTTCAGTAGAACACAAATGATGATTTGACAACAGCAGTGATGTCTCACCCTTATACTTCAATGAGTGCTAGACATTACTTCTGTTGTCAGAGCGCGATCAGACCTCACTAAGCGAGTGCTGAACGCAGTTGGACATAGTGATGTATTAGAGGTAAAAAATGATATAAATACGGTTCGGTTTCTCACACAAACTGATCGTTTCATGTCTTAGGACATCAATGCGTCGTCACGAGCCGCAGGGTTTAATTTGGATTTGTCTGTGCATGTTTTATTTACTCTTATAAAAGAAGTTCCCATTGACCCACATTATACGGCTGACAGACGGCAACGGTTGAACGGAGTTAAAAATCATCATTTGTGTTCTACTGAAGAAACAAAGTCACCTACATCTTGGATACCCTGGGGGTAAGCAGATAAACATCAGATTTTAATTTTTGGGTGAACTATCCCTTTAATAATAAATCAATAAAGACACACCTCTCATCTTATGCCAGGTTGCTGCATCTATCATATGAAGCTCCCTACAATGAAAATGAACAAAATATGTGACCACTTGTGATCAAATTCTAAGCTGCGTCTAGGCAGTTTTCTGTGTTCATTAAGCCCTAGCAATGCAGTAGTCTCATGAATGGCAGTGGATGACAGACCCCATCAGCATGTAGATGAGGATGACGACAGAGAGGAAGACCCCTCGGCTGCTGGAGTTTATGCTGAGGAGCAGGATGAGGTAGCAGAGGAGGCTCAGGATAATCACCCACATCGTGTGCAGCTCAAAGAACACGTACAGCACATACAGACCACCTGCCAGCGAGCTCAGATGCTTCACATGACATGAGACACCTGTCAAAGAGAGATACGCCATTAGCCTGCCGCATCAAGACTTAACAGATGGACCGATATAGCAACATGAGTTTGATATGACAAGATCACTGTGGGTATTTTCACTACAATTAGGGCTGTACCATATTGGAAAAACTGACATTGAGAGATTTTGTTTAAATCTTTGTTCAAATTTTGTTCATGTTTAAATCAATGTTTCTTCATAAATATTTGTGAAATTTACTAGCAATTTCTGAGTGAAAATTTCTTCAAAGTAAATCTTACACAATCTGTGCAATTTGACAATCGCACTAAGACATAATAATGTGATATTAATATTATTCTGCAGCCCTTGCTACAATACACATTGCTGTAAAATGGAAGACAAAAAGCATTGACGTTGATGTTCCCATCCTTTGGGGGAAGAATAACAGTCTAACATGTGTTTGAGGGCTGGGGTTGTGCACGATGGACTCACCTAATCTACAGATGACCCGACACAGCAGGCAGACGAGCAGAAGCTGCCAGACCTGCTCTAAACCCTGCTGGGCAGTGGGCAGCACACAGCCCTCTGCTAGAGCCTGCAGGAACTCCACACGTCCATAGGAATCCATAGTAATGTCCCAAGAATGCTGTTACACACAGACTGGGGCAAGAGAGGGGGTTAATAATAGGAGTATTATTCTATTGTATGGTTATTGGATAGGTTTATCATCAATAAGGATGGCCTGAGGATATAATGTGAGACAATTTCAGGCCAGTTGGTGGAAATGTCAGCTATTTAGCCAGTGCTGCATTGTCACTAAATCTCACATTTGCTGAACTACATGCATTTTCATGCCTTGTGTAAATTTGCAAGGAATACATTAGGTTTTTAATGATGCATTAACCTTTTTTTGTTGCAAATGTGCTGATTTAAATGTCAACAACGCAATGTTATCTAGCATATCTATCAGTAATATTCTGCATCACTGCCACTGTTTGCTAGCAAAAATGTGTTTATGAATTATAACTGTTATGGATTTTTTTAAATAAGCAATATAAACATACATATACTTACAGGCACACGCCATCTAGGACACATTTTTGCTGTGTGTGTGGTTCAAGTAAACCCTACATTTTGGGGACAAAATGTCCCCACAAAGATGGCAATATCCTTGTCGGGACATTTTTTGGTCTCCCATGAAGAAAACAGCTTATAAATCATATTAAGTGGTTTTTTGAAAATGTAAAAATGTATAAAGTTTTCTGTGAAGGGTACACAGCAAAATCCCCAGAGTTAAATCAACTCTGCTCAGAGTACATATGGTCCCTCTCTAAATAGTGTTAAAGTAACACTGAAGCAGAGTTAAAGTTAATGAGATAATTAAGCAATTAATAAGGCTGTGACTTAAGTCACTTGTAGTTTTTGTGTTTTTTCTTCAGTGATTCTGCTTGTTAACAGCAGGTGTTCATCACTAATGCACAATCATTACTTAATTAATTGCTTAATTATCTCATTAAATTTAACTCTGCTTCAGTGTTATTTTAACATTATTTAGAGAGGGACCATATGTACTCTGAGCAGAGGTGATTTAACTGTGTAGGTTTAGGGTTTGAATATGCAGTTTGTACAGTATAAAAATCATTATGTCTATGGAATGTCCCCATAAAACTTGGAAACCCAACGTGTTTGTGGTTCAGATAAATCCTACATTATGGGGGACAAAATGTCCCCACAGAGATGGGAATATCAGAAATCCTTGTGGAGACATTTTTATTATTTAATTCATAAGCTAATGCAAATTAAAAAACAAAAAAATTCGGCCTCATTTTAAATAAATAAATAAAAATAAAACGCATCATTGTTTATAGATAGGGCAAAGGAAAATGCTGGCAAGGAAGGTAAATATCTTAACTACTGGCACATGCAGGAAAGCAGAGGGAAAAACCTTGCTCTGCTGTATGTAGTTCAGGACAGGGATAGAGCATTCTGGAATGGTCATTTGAAGTCCTGCATGATAACTGGGACTGTCTGCGTTCATATAACAGTTTCACATCCCCTTCTCTCCTACACAGAGGTTATATAATGCAGCTGTATGTGGATAAGATGAGCTTTAGCCCTACTACATCACTGATTATCTGAGCTTGAGTGAATTTCCATGTCATTCAGGAGCAGTTCATTTCGACAAGTATTGTATAGGAACGGTGTTTTGATACAGTTTCTGCCTCTTACACAGATATGCTGCCTATTGCATCGTGCAAAACAAAATTAGAATTCATCAAGATTCATGAACTTGCAACCGAGTTCAAGTTGTTACCAAACTAAACAGCTAGATAGTGAACGAAGAGCTCACAGCTACACTTCCACGCGATTCTTACCGATCTCCAGAAGCACAGAATTATCCTGCGCTACAACCTCACACCCGGAAGTAGCACGAGGAATTTTCCAGTGGAATGTGTCGTCCAGCTTATCCAGGTGTCTTTTCCATTCCGTTAGAACGATCATAAACATCTGTAAGACTGAGTGCAGAAACGCAGCCGCTGTCGTGGTAATGAACACACCGGAGTTCAACCAAACTTGACTCCAGCGTGCTGCTGCTGCGTTCACTGTTTACTTCCTCCGCAGAGCCGGTGGAGGTGCTGGAGTGCCTGTGATTTATTATGGGAATGCACTGATAATGCATGCAATGCATTTTCTGTTTTCCTTTGGATTCATTTATCATTCAAAAGTCATTTTAAGGTCTTGATTCAGTTTGCGCTTATCTCTTTCCACCTCTCGTTGATCCTAAAGATGCTGCTGATATTACTCAGGAGAAATTTCATTTATTATCTGATGAAATTGGATTGCTTATTGGAAACTGGGGCTAGGAAAGCGGTCACAAGGGGAATTTGGAGTCAAAAGTCCAAATGTATAATTTTCTTTTCTCTTATTGCAGTAGTTTTCTATGTTGGTTCCACCACCTAATTCAAAACTAGTTCTAAAATAATTGTTTCTAAATTTTAAATGATGCTCTCTAAACTAAAATTCAAATAGCTACACTTTTTATCAAGACCTTCAAAACTGACCTTGAAAAAATACATCCCCATTCGGCTATCAAAACAAAAAGTATACGTTTTAAGTATATGTTTATCACTTTAAAGCGCTCGCGAACAGAAATGCCTGAGGACGTAACCATAGAAACAGGCTCATGTGGTACACAAAACATATGAATGATCATTATCTGTAATTTTATTATACATTTATAAACTACAAGAGTATCGCAAACAAAAACATATATTTTTAACCCTATAATTGGGTTAAAGTTTGGTTTGCTTGTGCTACTAGTACATGTAGCCTAAGATGTGTAATAGGGACACTGTAAATAAAGTGTTACCGGTTTTCTTTCTTTGGTGTGGTAAATTTTCATAAATTGCATACATAAATTCGACCTGAAAATCATAGTTTATTTCGCACAATATGTAAAAGCAAGCTAGTCTAGAGCAATAAAAAATAACATTAGGCTTTATAAATAAACATAGGCTGCTGTACTAAACATAATAATATGCTTGTTCAGTCGCGCACCGTGTAATTATTTTGGACGAGCAATAGCTTTGATAAATTAGCCTAATTACACCCACACATTTTCATGGATTGTAATGCTGTTTTGAAGCGGTGCATCTGATTTAGGGATGCACTGTAACTCTCACCTACAAGTGAGACACAGGAACAATGTGACACTTGTTTCCATGGTAATTTGTTCATCTGACACTGGACAAGCTCAGTCTAAATTTAGTTCCTATATGCAATTTCCTGGAAACCTTTTGTAATCGTAAATGTCATTGGCTGCACTTTTAGTTGAAAGCAAAGTCATAATGCAAAGATTATTATTTTGATGACAGGGTTAGATGCAAATAACCTAGGGATATAATTCCGCTGATTTGAGCCATATGGGCAATCGTGAACGGGAAGGTTTCACAGAATATCAGGAAAAAACCCTCCATAAGCCTAAGCACTGAGTAACGCACTATAATCTATTTATTATTCTGTCAAATAAAAAAATAGAAAATAACAGTCAAACCAAGATGCATTTCTAATTGCACAAAATTATGAAACAATTAGACCCCTACTGTCTTCCAGATGAGGAAGTGTAGTTACAGCTGCTTTGCGCTGGATGTCGCTGTTGCTCACATAGCAAGAAAGCCTAAAAGTCTGCATGAAATGACAACTTACCCAATCTATTGTCTAAATGCATATTGTGGAGCTTATTGTGAAGAATTCATCAATGTACGTTTCTTTTTTCTTGTTCTTTTTAATTTGACATAATCATTTTTAGTCAAAATGTCTTGGATGCCTTTAATATAAACCAAACCCACTGTCTGCCATATTCAGAGTAGGTATGTGAAATTGGCTGCCTCTGAAAGCTTAAAAATGCTGCCTTCAGAGGATGCATTTCAAGGTATGCCTTCCTACCTTGAAATGCATCCTCTGAAGGCAGCATTTTTAACCCTCTACCGCATAGTGTTGCCATATGGCAACATACACTTTGTATTCATTTCCTTGCCACTGTCTCTTTAACAGAACATTCTCGTTTTTTTTGTTGGTAAGAGAAGACCTTAGTTTAGCCAATGTTGTGCTTTGGTTAAGTCACATGACTTAACCAAGGCTGCGTCCGAAAACTGAAAAATGCTGCCTTCCGAGGACACATTTCAAGGTAAGAAGGCATCAAGGCACGTCCGAATCCAATTTTAGCTTCACTTCCTCTCTCATGAGATACCTTCCTCAGATCGATTTTTGAAGGAAGCATAGATGTATCCTTAGCTGCCTTTGATATCCCACAATCCTGTGCTTTCCATTCTGTGACAGTTGAGCTAGAAAAATAAAGATGGCGTCCGAAAGTTGCGTTTGCTGCTCAGTTTGTGTATAAATGTACGATTTTGATCAACATATTTCAATTTTGATATCATTTCTATCGAGAAATTACTACTGTAATAATTAAATATTTGTTTAGTTCTCACCAAAGCTCGCGCTATATTGCTGTAGATCATTAAAGTGTTACGCTGCCTCAGAAGTCTGTCCGAAATCAGTTTCGTGAGGTACCTTCATGCACAAACGCTGCCATACAAGTCATTCTCTTATAAGATAGCGAGGCAGCAAGACAGCTACCTAGGTTTTCGGACGCAGCCCAAATGTGCCGTAATGATTCGAGGCTTCGAAACAATCTGACACCCGTCTCCACGGTGACCCCTAGTGGTCAGAGCAGTGCAAATGCAACAAAACTCAGGCCAAACATGCATTAAAAATACACTTTAACAAATGTACTGCAAAAGTTTTATTTAAAGTAAAATCAATTAAATGGAATTAACTAATCATCTAATAAGATTAAATATAGAGTGTCTGTATAATTTGTGTTCTTTTATCAATTTTAAAGGCTTGTTTCTCTGTTCCTTGGCTTAAGCTAAACAGGCCAATAAGAGATTAATAACTACCATTATTCATTTTAATTATTCTAATGTATAATTAAAACATGTACAACTGTATAAAACTGATCGGAGATCAGGTAAAACCATAGGGTAAAGCCCTAGACACTTGTTCAATAGTTCTCAGTGAATCTGCATGATTCATGGGCTCACTTTATCATCGTCCTCTGTTGGTGAACCATTGAAATTTCGAACTGTTTCGAAACAGTGATGACGTGATGAAGCCTCGTTTACTAAAATCACGTGACTTTGGCAGTTTGATACACGCTCCGAATCACTGATTCGAAACAAAAAGATTCATGAAGCTTCGGAGCTTCATGAAGCAGTGTTTCGAAATCGGCCATCACTTTAAAATGTCTGTGTTGCCATATGGCAACACTGCACAATAATGGAATGACTTTATTATAGACAAAGTCCCTTTATTCTATAGTCTTTGTTATAGAGAATACGAATCTGACGTCACGCCGCATTGAGTTCTGGGTAACTTCTTTGTTTATCCGCCATCTTGACAGGATCGCGCAGCCTTTCCGTTATTGAGTTTAGTGCAGTAATTTGTTTTCTGTCATGATTGTGAAAAATGTCACCATTGTATGTCATTAATGCTGCATCGATAATTGTGATAGTAACTCAGATCATCGTTCTGAGAGAAAACAAGACAGTGAAAAACGTTTTTTCGCCTTTTCTACGTGTAAAAACACCAAGGAAAAGCAGGTCGAGGAGATGACGAGAAGACGCCGGATGGCAAATATATTATAAATGGCACTGATTAAACCCACTGCTTATCACTCAATAAAAGAATGACATTGCTAAGTGTTTTTGAACATTTTGATTTCGTTTGGTTTAATAACATTACCTTTGCAAGTCTGACTCACTGCGCTCGTGAATTAGCAGAACTTGACGGGACATTCAAATGCTTAACACGAAAAACGCTTCATGTGACAAACAAATATTTCTGTACATTTATTAAAGCATACTGTGTGGAGATACGCAAATGAGCCCAAAATATGAACGCAACACGTTTATATCTTAAACGGTTTCCTCTCATGTCCTCTCAAGAAAACGCTTAATGCACTCAGACTGATATTAAAGAGACCAAATTCTATTTACAAATAAAGCACATGCAGAAAAACGAATGAGACCAAAATATAAACTTCAGTATCACGTAAAATGCAAGCATTTTATACATTTTCTTCATAACGGGTTTATAAAGGTAGGAAATTGCTTAGTGTGGTTGTCATTTGTTAAAATAAATATAAAAATACAGTGTGTTCGTGTCCGTCTGTCCAAAAGGTAAGCAAGAATCTGTATTAATTTCAGTACGAGTAATAGAGGGCGATCCTGTCAAAATGGCGGCGCCGCCCCGGCATGCAACGAGGCGTGACGTCGGTTCGTATTCTCTATAATAGGTTAGATAGCTAGCAAAGGCCAGCTGCAGTCTGTTAAGCTGTAACAATAACAACATTAATACTAGTGATATAATGTTGATTATTCGTATGTCAAGGACTGCCATGGCATTTATATTATGGATTAAATCAACATCGGAGACCTGCCACCAAAGCCAGAACTACTGGCCCAGACCAACCACTGGCCTACCATAGTGTCTCAAAAAGGCAGGTGCAAGTGGATGTAAGTGTATTGTTAGGATGAAGAGCACCAAATGTGATGTGTACATGTGTCTCACCTCTGAAAAAAAATGCTTTTTGAAGTTTCATACAGAAAAAAGGTGAAGTTTCAAGGATTATGGGGGGTTCATGTTCATAACCTTCCTCTCATAAGATTGCGTAATTTTGAATTTTCATGAACTACAATATTTTTGGTTTTATGTCAATGTTTTATGATACATGATGAACAGTATTAGATTTGTTTTTAACTGTCTACATTTGCAATTTAAATAATATTCACGAAAAACGTAATGAAATTCAAAGAATATAAAGCATTATTCAGCAAAATAAAAAATTCCATAAATAAAAGCACAAGATGTTGGAAATTAAGTAAAAGGTGTTGTTTATATTTACTGCTAAAGCTTATAATAGCACCAATTTATTAAATACAAACAACATTTCTGAGGAAAAATATTAACTATATACACTTACACTTATTTTAAGTAATTTCCACTATTGCGCGTTGTTGCCATATGGCAACATATCATAAAATACCTTAAAATAATATTTAATATAATTATATATATATAATTTTTTTTTTTTTTTTACAGCACTTTATGTTAAGCCATTTTAAGAAAAGAAAAAGAGTCAAATATTTTTTTTTTTATAAATTTATCATAATGCGTGCGGTAGAGGGTTAAGATTTCGGAGGCAGCCAAGGCATGTCTGAATCCAATGTTAGCTTACTTCTTGTCTCCTGAGATACCTTCATCTGATCGATCTTTGAAGGAAGCTTTGCTGTCGTTGATATCCCACAATCCTGTGCGTTCCATCCTGTGACAGTTGAGCTAGAAAAATGGTAAGTTTGCATGCAAATGTATGTTTTTGACCAAAGTCTGTCTGAAATTAGTTTTGTGAGGTACATCCATGCGCAAACGCCTACAAAGTCACTGCCTGATAAGTTTTCGGATGGAGTCATTGCCACTGCAAAAGGCTCTGGCCTTTACGTTAGTAGCTAAATGTCTCATTATTTTAAAGTGGAAACTTGTTTCACCCCCTACCTTTGATATGTGGATTAAAGGTGGGGTATGCATTTTTTCAACTACGCTGTTGGACAAATCCACCCCTCTATTCACCCCTCAAATCCACCCTTTCTCTCTCCTCAACCATCATGTGCCCCTAATGCTGATTGATTAGACGTTTGTTGTTGGTATCGGCCTGACTAACTTCCAATCAGTGTAGTTGAAAAAATGGATACCCCACCTTTAAAGAGTTATTTTTATTTTTTAGGGCCCGAGCAGTGTGAGAACCCTATTGTGATTGTTCAGTCAGTCAATTATTCTTCTTCTCCGAAATGAATCGCATTTTTGAGGGCGTAAACATGCTCAAAAACTCATGAAACTTTGCACACGCGTCAGAAGTGGTGAAAATTTACATCTGATATGGGTTTCAGAATTCGGTGTGGCAAAATGGCTCGATAGCGCCACCTACAAAATTTCAATTAAGCGCCTTTCACACTACGTTTCACATACAGGTATGATATTCGTTAGACACATGTAACAGCACAATACTTACAAAAAAGTCTCTGGGTGCAAAGTCTGAAACCCCTACAGAAAATGAGATATTTTGAATTTTCTCTGCAAATTTTTTGCAGTTTTTGCCATGTCTAGACATTGTACTTTAGCAAACTCCTCCTAGAACTTTAATCAGAAAAACATCATAATTGGTCAGTCTAATCTAAAGGCCTTGGTGACATTAAAATGCAAAGATCTAGAGTTTTTGCTGAAGAGCGTGTCCGTGGCGGCCTGACAAAATCTGATTTTTCGCCATGGAAGAGGAAGCTGTAACTCAGGCATACAATGTCCGATCTGCCCCAAACTTCACATGTGTGATAAGAGTCCTGGCCAGAAGACATCTATATGCCTATATTTAGTTACCAATATTGCTGCTGGCAACAGGAAATGGCATGCTTTACACTGTAATGCATTCCCAGAAACACATTTGTATATGCCATGAAGAACCAAACATGCTAGAAACATGTTAAATCTTGAAACACTTGGCTAAGTGCTAAAATATGCGAAAATAACGCCACAAAACTGTAAGTTGTTGTAACTCAGGCAAACAATGTCTGATCTGCTCCAAATTTCACATGATTGATAATAGTCTTAGCCTGAAGACATCTACATGGCAATATTCAGTAATAGTCAAAGTGCCACCTGTTGGCAGCAGGAAGTGTGGCATGTTGAAATGACTTTGCCAAATTTCAACTGTATTTACTCGCTTACATTCATGTCACCCACTATTCACTGTTTTCCTAAGGCCAACGGGTGGTGGTGGCCCCGGGTGCGAGGGCCCTTTCATTGCTGCTTGCAGCTTTAATTAAATTTGTATTTTAGTTAGACTATGTATTTTATTTTATTGCCTGGTATTTTATTTTACTGATTTTGTAATTAGTTGGGGGGTTGACTGTGCACTTATTATTCTGGATAGAAAATTCCAATGAAAAAAAAAAACTGGAATAACTGGAATTCTGGTGAAAATTATAAGGTGTGTTTGACTTGAAATGGCCCTGCACAGATACCTCCACTTCTGAGTGCAACGCCTACATCTCAAAATCCAATCAAGAACAGATGCATGCATAGCCCTACATTTTTTCTTTTCTGAAAATCTGTTAAAATCAAATGTACGTGACATAATAAAAAAATATCTGCCGCTACTTCTGCTTCATCGCAACTTTAATTTCCACCTGCCTGGACCAACTCTTTTCTCGCAGCTCTGCTGATCAATACACCTGGGGATTTGAGCTAAGGTTCGTTCCCAGCAGCCAAACCCATGCAAACTGCTTTTACCCTTCCCCCACTATGACCCATATGAGACAGGTACAGGCCTTGATGAATTAGGTTCTGAATTGGAGCTCCACCCTGAGCCTCCGCAGTCTTGAATGCGAGCGAGAGCTTTAACACGACGTGACTGACACACATCAGCTGAGCAGGCTGAAAAATTAATTACAAACCAATGTGTTTGCCAGCCAGTGGGACGAGTTTGCCACATACAGATGTGAGATGGGAATATATCGGGCATGCTGGGTAATTAAATGAACTGTGCTGTGCTGCCCTTGGAGGGAGGACGTGGGTTAAGGCCCTGGG